>NC_058523.1:258496994-258501994 GCF_904849725.1 Hordeum vulgare subsp. vulgare | reverse complement strand
CAAATTCCACTCAAGTTTCAATCACTCAAACAAACAAACAATTCAATCTAATAATTATATTAACATTCCAAAATTTATAATTTTGGGATGTTACAAACTACCACACTTAAAATGAATCTCGTCCTCGAGATTCGAAGAGGCTAGAAAGAAAGGTTAGGGTTTGGGGGTCTTCTAACAAATCCAATCTCTGGCAAAGTGGGATGCTACCACACTTAAAATTAGAGGTACTGGTCCCTCAAAATGCTTTAACGATCCTCTGGGGTTTTGGCAACTGACATCGCACAGTCTTCATATTAAATCCTTTGGTGATGCTCTCCCGTTGATATAAGCTTCTTCCGTCACTGGGTCTTCTTAACTGACAGTCTCGTGGTCAATTCTAAATAACATATCGATGGTTCTCATGGTGGTCTACCATTTGTGGTTATCCTGCAGAGAGAGGGGTCTTGGTTTCATCCTCACCGTAAAATTTCCTACGCGTGACAACAAGTGCCATGTACATGGGCTTTTCTTATACCATTCTAAGGCTTAAACAAAAGCTTCAAAGAACGTCATCTCTCTATATGGGTAAGTCTCTCAGATTTACCATTCCGAATAGCAAGATCAATGATAAGAGTAAGTCGTCATGGTGATCAATCCATTCCGCACCCAAATCATTTCTCTGTATAAGGTTTAGCAAATCTCGCATTCTAACACTTGGGCATCCTCACAAGCGTTGCAGAATTTCTCTTGTCCACGAACGAAGTTCGGATAATCCATTGGTTCTGCAAGCTGAACGAAACATCTATCGTATCTTCACAACTCTCAGGTTTTTGTATGCTCCTAAGAAAACGTTTGCTGATCCATCATAGCTTCTTCCATAAATCATATTCATTTCAAAATCAATCCTTTATTACTCCAATTCAAAAGTACTTTGTTACAAATGCTGCCATCCACATGGTTCGGTATGGTCGAGCATTTCTGCCAACTTTATTCATCTGCCTCTCTTGGAGGTACTTTAGTTCCACTCGAACTTTCCGAGGTGCTCCTTGAAATCATGGTACATTCCTACTAAGTGTATCCTGTGGGGTTTACCGATTACTACCACACTTAAATGAATTATACTCATGCCTGTATAGACCATATTCCCTCATATCCTCATAATTGTTTAGAGATCTTTGCTCTCAGAGAAACAACGCATACATTTTCAACATAGGCAATCATGAGACAATAAATTCCATTTATTCATGATGTTATTACAATCTCAGGGACTTCTGTTACAAAAATTTCACTCCATGATCTCTTGAAAACAAGAGTGCTTCAGATTACACTTATTGCCCCGGTCAAAACTTAACTACTCCATTCTAGCTTTCTTCCTTTGCGGACAATCGCTAGCAAAATGTCCTGCTTCCTTGCAACGAAAGCAAATGAGTTCTGACCAGTCTCGAGGCTTCTTAGCTTCTGCTTTTGCTCCTTGGATTCCCGGCTTCCTTCCTGAGAACATGTATTTGTGGTGGCCAAATTTCATACACTTGGAACATCTGACATGACTCAGGTCTATGTCTGCAGAGATTTGGTTCTTCCGAGGGTATTTTTTCTTCTTTCCGGACTCCTTTATTTTGGCCAGTTCTTCCATTTCAAGTAGATCAAACTCCACTTCTTCCGACGGGAAGTATCCCAGATACTCTTGGCTTCTCTTCTTGCAATCCTGTGAATAATGTCCTTCTTCTCCACATGAGTAGCATGCATTGGAGAAAAATCTGGTCAGACCTTGTCCATCAGGGTCTTCAATATTTTCGTTCATCACCGGTCCTTCTAGAATCTTCTTCTTGAGGGTTTCCTTCACTGCATCTTTCTGCTGCTTGACAACTTGTTGCACCTTGGGGTAAATGTGACACTGAGCTGGGTAGTGGGTGGTTCCCTCACACAAGAAACAAGTCACCTGACTACTTGGGCACTCCTCCGCTGGGTGATTTTCTTCACAATGAGTGCATCCATCCGTGTGTTCTTCCTGGGTGTGTCCTATTTCTCCACAGATCTTGCATGCACAAGGCTTCTTCTTCTGAATGAGACGGGATCTTAACAAAGTGTTCTTGAATTCGCCCCAACTTTCTGCTCCACTAAATCCTTGTATGGCGTGGTGCATTTTCCACCAGATAGCAGCACTTTGGGTAAAGTACCGGAGTGCGTGTTCCACTTCATGCTTCCTCGAGATCAAGTTGCTCCCGAAGTGGTTCTCCATGTTCTGAATCCATATCTCAGCTTCCAGCTGGGTCATCGGTCCAGAGACTACAAGTCCAGCTTCATACTCCATCTGGTAGGGTTGAGGTTTTGGGGATGCGATGGGTAAGAGAGGGAGGGGGATACACACAATACAAACAATATTTTTGAGAATAGATTTTATTTGTGGCCGTCGGAAAACACACACCAATGACGGCTCACAAATCATCATATCTAACGTGAGTATATAAAAGGGGTTTGGACTTCTAATGGTCATATAATTATTCGGACACTTCGGGGTCTTCGAGTTCTTCGGGTCTTGAGAGTCTTCAATTGGCGCAGCTTCAATTCTTCAAATGCATGATGAAATCCTCTTTACTTTGAAGTAGAACTCTGTTGATTCTCCATGAGGTCAAAGGGGTAAGGGTATTGTCTAACTATTTGGAGGCGAGAGAGAATGTTTGATGAAATCAGAAGAGATGAGAAGTAAAAGGTGTTCTCGAAAATAAGATTTTTGAGAGATCCTATCCTAAGAAGTTTCCAGTTTCTAGGGTCACGTCCTACAGTCAACATGTGCTCTGATACCATCTCTGTAGCGACCCGACTCAAGACGAGTCAAGCCTCTGTGTTTCTGTGCCATCCCTGGATCAGTATGCTGGCACACACAGTACATCAATGTATATATCAAAGTGCAATCACATGTAAAATAGCGTAAAACTGATATATACCTTAAATATCTCAGCGGAAGCGGTCAAGGGAGTGGAGTCCCAATAAACACCAACGGCAAGTTGAGTGTAGACCGTAACCCTGAATCGTACTCTTACTCGTCGAAGAAAAATATCTGCAACATAAGACGTTGCAGCCGTGTAGGTCAGCATATTGAATATGCCGGCAAGTCACATAAGAGAGGGGTGAAAAGTAATCATCTATACTATATGCATATATGGCAGGTGGGGCTATAAGTTTTTAGCGAAAAGCAAGTTTTCTCCTACATCAAGAGAGGGCTAAAAGCAAAATGTTACTACATTGTTGGTTGTTAACGAGATGGTTCCGCCAACCAATTCTCGTACCCGAGTTGTCAATAATCCCCACATCAATATATATAATGGTGTTGAGAAATCCAGATAACTTCAGTTCCTTTGGCTCAAGTTGTCCATGACCGTGGACACGGCTAATCGATTAGGTTTGAGTACTCTGCAGAGTTTTGCACACGTTCCCCACAAGATTTGATCGCCTCCGGGTTTGTCCTCGCACTTCAGGATGTTTGAAGACCGGATGATCAAAACATGGTCTTTCAACGGGTCCCTCTGAATCCCTGTCGGTGCCCATCCATTCCTACCGTTCGTCTACATCTGCTAGCACCGCCTGTCCAGAGTCGCCGCGTTGTCCAACCAAGCCAGAGCCCATAATGACTTGTGGCTGTGCAGGTAAGCCTTGGGTCTTGAAAATATCCATCCATCTCTTTGAGCCTGGGTGAAGCTTTCCGCAGGATGACATGGCCTCTCCAGCATCCCGGGCATCCACTGGGTTTTCCAGGGAGCCGGTCAACCGTCCTTCACCCAGAGTTGCATTGCGTCCGAGGTCTTGAAAATCTTGTCTTAGTCCGGTCTTGATTATTATATCAACCTCGCATCACTCGTGGCATACACTCAACCGATAACCCGTCTACTCAAGCATAGCATTAAGAAATTGTCGTCCCGGGGCCAAGTGCCGGGGTTGTTGTGTTCCTACCACATGATACTACAACTAGACTAAAGTTTCCAAGTACCTAGGCAGCATGCAATTGGGCATAGGATGGTAGAACTACAATGCATAAAACATAGGTGATAGTATGATCAAAGTGACTTGCCTGGTATTACTTGATGAAGATAGTCGCTCTCATAATCCTGATAATTCTACTCGCCACACTTCGAGCAATCTAAGCAATCTATCGTAAACGAATAGCATTCAATAAACATTCATGCCAAAAAGGAAGAACCAAGAGAACATAATAACAAAGCATGTCTTGGTGCAAAATAACAACGTACTAAGGTTTAATAAGAAGGTCCTAAGTGTGTTGTAAAGTGAAGGTGCATGAATGAGATCAAAAGAATTAATGGACGAGGAACCATTGCTATATAAGCTCGACTTGCATACACTATGGGAGATGATCAAAAATATTGGGAGAACAACATGAATGTTGTTTGACAAATAGTATAAGGCATAAGAATTTATTTGTAGAAAGAATTTCTTGAAATGGAGCACTACAACGCAAGTTATAGCGAACTGAAGTATGAATTAAATTTGCATTCAAAAGGTCAAGAGAAGTTGAACTGAAGTACGATGGTTACGTACAAAAATATATGACATGAGTGTTTAGGGGTAAAAGGAATCAATTGAAAAGGTGGTATGATTTGCAAGATAAGATCTAATGAATGTTCGAATACAAATTTGAATCGCTCAAATTTGTAAGGTTCAAAGGTCGAAACTAATGATGCTACTGGATATAGGAGATCAATATGAGCGTGTAGAAAAAAAGAATTACTAGATTTGAAATAGCGGATCAAAAGATAGAAATATTTGAATATAACATTGAATCGGCTTAGAACGATGTGAACACTTTTGGGCACTAATAGATAAATCTGATTTGATCAAAATTATAAGTTGAAAATTTAAAACTAATGATACAAACGGAAAGATTACTTTGAAACGAATCCGACGCAATTGGATTCATCTAAAATGGAGCTACGGATAAAAAGATATGATCAAAAGAAGTTTGAATATGAATATGAACAAATTTCGAAATTTGAAAATTTCAAAAGGTT
>NC_058523.1:258454494-258479494 GCF_904849725.1 Hordeum vulgare subsp. vulgare | reverse complement strand
CTTTATGCAAAACCTAGCTCCACCGGCCAAATATGCATGTAGAGATAGTTGAATATTATTTTACTCCTCTCTTTGATGACTTGCCGGCATATTCAATATGCTGACCTACACGGCTGCAACGTATCATGTTGCAGAGTATTTTTCCGACCAGGAGTGAGGCTACGTTCTACGCTCAGCGACATGCGCTTGGAGTCGGATGGACTCGTCTACCTGATGTTTCCGCTTAGTCTTCGTTAGATAATCTCATGAGTTGGCCTTCAGCCACTTTATTGTAATCCTTTATTGTAATAAAGTACTCTTTATGAGATTTCGATTAATAAAGTTGTGTGATTGCACTCTTGAATATATACATTATGTACTATGTGTGTACCAGCATGATCTTGGGATGGTACAGAAACACCAGAGGCTTGACTCATGTTGAGTCAGGTCGCTACATAAATGGTATTCAGAGCACACGCTGACCTTAGGACGTAACCTCTAGGCTTGACTTGTTTTTGTTGTTGTTGTTCTTGTTGTTGTTGTTCTTCTTCTTCTTCTTCTTCTTCTTCTTCTTCTTCTTCTTCTTCTTCTTCTTCTTTGTAGCGACCCGACTCAAAACGAGTCAAGCCTCTGTGTATCTGTGCCATCCCTGGATCAGTATGCTGGCACACACAGTATATCAATGTATATATCAAAGTGCCATCACATGTAAATAGCGTAAAACTGATATATACCTTAAATATCTCAGCGGAAGCAGTCAAGGGAGTGGAGTCCCAATAAACACCAACGACAAGTTGAGTGTAGACCGTAACCATGAATCATACTCTTAGTCGTCGAAGAAAAATATCTGCAACATAAGACGTTACAACCGTGTAGGTCAGCATATTGAATATGCCGGCAAGTCACATAAGAGAGGGGTGAAAAGTAATCATCTATACTATATGCGTATATGGCAGGTGGGGCTATAAGTTTTTAGAGAAAAGCAAGTTTTCTCCTACATCAAGAGAGGGCTAAAAGCAAAATGTTACTACATTGTTGGTTGTTAACGAGATGGTTCCACCAACCAATTCTTGTACCCATGTTGTCAATAATACCCACATCAATATTATTATTTGTGTTGAGAATTTCAGATAACTTCAGTTCCTTTGGCTCAAGTTGTCCATGACCGTGGACACGGCTAATCGATTAGGTTTGAGTACTCTGCAGAGTTTTGCACACGTTCCCCACAAGATTTGAGTGCCTCCGTGTATGTCCTCGCACTTCAGGGTGTTTGAAGACCGGATGATCAAAACATGGTCTTTCAACACGTCCCTCTGAATCCCTGTCGGTACCCTTCCAATCCTACCGTTCTTCTACATCTGCTAGCACCGCCTGTCCAGAGTCGCCGCGTTGTCCAACCAAGCCAGAGCCCATAATGACTTGTAGTTGTGCAAGTAAGGCTTGGGTCTTGAAAATATCCGTCCGTCTCCTTGAGCCTGGGTGAAGCTTTCCGCAAGATGTCATGGCCGTCTCCAGCATCCCGGGTCATCCACTCGTTTCTCCAGGGAGCCGATCAACCGTCCTTCACCGAGAGTTGCATTGCATCACGAGGTCTTGAAAATTCTTGACTTAACCGGTCTTGGTTATTAAATTATTCTCGCATCACTCGTGATAAACTCTCAACCAGAATCCCGTCTACTCAAGCATATCAATATGAAATTTGTCGTCCCGGGTCAAGTAACGGGGTTGTTGGGTGCCTACCACATGATACTACAATATGTAACCATAATTTCCATGTACCTACTCAGCATGCAATTGGGCATAGGATGGTAGAACTACAATGCATAAAACATAGGTGATACATGATCAAATGACTTGCCTGGTATTACCGATGAAGATAGTCGCTCTCAAAATCCTGATAATTCTACTCGCCACACTCCGAGCAATCTATCGTAAACAAATAGCATTCAATAAACATTCATGCCAAAAAGGAAGAACCAAGAGAACATAAGAACAAAGCATGTCTTGGTGCAAAATAACAACGTACTAAGGTTTAATAAAAAGGCCCTAAGTGTGTTGTAAAGTGAAGGTGCATGAATGAGATCAAAAGAGTTAATGGACGATGAACTATTGCTATATAAGCTCGACTTGCATACACTATGGGAGATGATAAAAATATTGGGAGAACAACATGAAAGTTATTTGACAAATAGTATAAGACATACAAATTTATTTGTAGAAAGAATTTCTTGAAATGGAGCACTACAACACAAGCTATAGCGAATTGAAGTATGAATTGTATTTCCATTCAAAAGGTCAAGACAAGTTGAACTGAAGTACGATGGTTACGTACAAAAATATATGACATGAGTGCTTAGGGGTAAAAGGAATCAATTGAAAAGGTGGTACGATTTGCAAGATAAGATCAAATGAATGTTCGAATACAAATTTGAATCGTTCAAATTTGTAAGGTTCCAAAGTCAAAACTAATGATGCTACTGGATATAGGAGATCAATATGAGCGTGTAGAAAAAAGAATTACTAGATTTGAAATAGCGGATCAAAAGATACAAATACTTCAATATAACATTGAATCGGCTTAGAATGATGTGAACACTTTGGGCACTAATAGATAAATCTGATTTGATCAAAATTATAAGTTGAAAAGTTTAAACTAATGATACAAACGAAAAGATTACTTTGATACGAATCCGACGCAATTGAATTCATCTAAAACGGAGCTACGGATAAAAAGATATGATCAAAAGAAGTTTGAATATGAATATGAACAAATTTCGAAATTTGAAAATTTCAAAAAGTTGATATGATAGGTTCAAAATAGAGGTGGGATCAAGACGAAACTCTAGGCATTGGTTTCATCTAATTCGGATAAACGAGTAAAAAGTTATGGCTATTTGAAAAATCAGGGCCAAGCTGTTTAACGGAATAAAAGTGCTACGTCTAAAAGAATTCTAGTACTAATGTGGAAATACGAAGACTAATTAATATATCTAATTACTCTACCGTATACTAGTGTAGGAATACTAGTCTAGAAATAATAAACTACGGGAGTATAAAAAAATACGAAGAGAAATCCCTTCAGAATGCAGAGTAAGAATTAATTCCAATGAGGAGACGACTTCGAGAAATCCCGCCGAAGAGAAGAGAATATTTTTATTTAATAAACCTCGTCAAACCAAAAGATTGATTTAACCCGAAATAGATGATTTTTGGATGCTCCTATGGGTCTATATTTATAGGTGGAAAGAAGGTCTAAAGGTCAATAGCTAGGCAATGTGGGACTAAACATATACGTAAAGAGGAGAAAAAGAGGGACCAAATTCCCATGGGCCAAGTAAATTTCGGCCAGCCCATAGGCAAGCTCGGATGAACAGTGTTTCCTGGTGAATAGTGTCTTTTATTTTTATTTTTTCGAAATAGCAGCGAAAACAAATATAAACAAAATTAAGAGAATATTTTATATAGGCATATTATATATCAAAATTTTCAGAATAAAATTTCGTACAACATGAACATTTTATTTTTACAAAATAAAAACTTTATAAAATTTATTTTTTTAAAATTCAATAAAATCCAAATTTTGTCTTTAAAATTTTTGGCACTATTTTTTTTCTGACTTTTTTTTGGGGTGTGTCATGTTACCTCCTCTCATTCTTGCTTGGCAAGTATATTGCCAGGAAAAAAATTGTGGTTGAAATCTTGTGCCAAAAAGAAAATTCAAATCAAAAACCAAAGGAAAAAATCAAATGCCACATTCATTCAAATTCTTTATAGTTGAAGAAGTCATGTTATCTTCTCTCACTGGTTTTTAAATGGATGAATTTGAATTCAAAAGAAAATGGGAAAGTCATTTTATTCCCTCTCATTCAAAAGTTTTAAAAAAGTTTCAAATTCCACTCAAGTTTCAATCACTCAAACAAAGAAACAATCAATCTAATAATTATATTAACATTCCAATATTTATAATTTTGGGATGTTACAAACTACCACACTTAAAATGAATCTCGTCCTCGAGATTCGAAGAGGCTAGAAAGAAAAGGTTTAGATTTTGGAGGTCTTCTAACAAATCCAATCTCCTGCAAAGTGGGGTGCTACCATACTTAAAATGAGTGTTACTGGTCCCTTAAGATGTTAACTATCCTCTGGGGTTTTGGCATCTGACTCCTCTCAGTCTTCATATCTTCCGCTATATTCATAACGTTTCCATTAAAACGAGGGTCCTTCTGTTGATATAAGCTTCTTCCTTTACTGGGCCTTCTTAACTGACAGTCTCGTGATTAATACTAAATAACCTATCGATGATTCTCATGGTGGTCTACCGTTTGTGGTTATCCTGCAAAGAGAAGGGTCTTGGCTTCATCCTCACCGTAAAATTTCCTACGCGTGACAACAAATGCCATGTACATGGGGCTTTCATCATACCATTCTAAGGCTTAAACAAAAGCTTCAAAGAACGTCGTCTCTCACTATGGGTAAGTCTCTCAGATTTACCATTCCGAATAGCAAGATAAATGATAAGAGTAAGTCGTCATGGTGATCAATCCATTCCGCACCCAAATCATTTCTTTGTATAGGGTTTAGCGAATCTCGCATTCTAACACTCGGGCATCCTCACAAGCATTGCAGATTTTTTCTTGTACACGAACAAAGTTTGTACGAATCCATTGCTTCTGCAAGCTGAATAAAAAATCTATCGCATTCTTCACCACTCTCAGGTTTTTGTATGCTCCTAAGAAAACGTTTGCTGATCCACCATCGCTTATCTCTTCATGCTCTTAGGATAACCTTCATGAAAATCTTGGGATGCATCCTATGTACCGGTTGTATTCCTTGAACTCATTTTCCCTTCCATTGGTCTGTGTACCAACAAAAGTGTTTGTTCCTCACATTAAATATCTCCTCAAAATTCCAATTCCAAGGTACATTATTCCTCTATTGTCATCCCCATAGTTTGATATGATCCAACATTTCCTTCGATGGTATTCAGTGGGTTTGACTCCTTGGTATGCATGGTACATTCTTACTCATTGGGTCCTGTGGGTTTACCGATTACTACCACACATAAATGAAATATACTCATGCCTGCATAGACCATATTATCTCATATCCTCGAAATGGTGAGAGATCTTTGTTCATAGAGAAATAACTCATACAATTTCAACATAGGAAACCATGACACATAAATTCCATTGATCCATGAAGTTATTACAATCTTAGAGACTTCCGTTACAAAATTTAACTCCATAATCTCATGAAAACAAGAGTGCTTCATGTCACACTTATTGCCATTGTCAAAACTTAACTACTCCATTTTAGCTTTCTTCCCCTGTGGACAATTACTAGCATAATGTCCTGCTTCCTTGCAATGAAAACAAATGAGTTCCGACAAGTCTTGGGGCTTCTTGGTGTTTGCTATTACTTCTTGGTTTTCCTGCTTCCTTCTTGGGTACATATTGTTGTAGTGTCCCAATTCCTTACGCTTGAAACATCTGATATGACTCAGGTCCTTATGTGTAGGGATTTGACTCTAGCTGGTGTACTTTCTCTTCTTTCCGGACTGCTTCATTCTCGTTAGTACTTCCATTTGAAGTGGGTCCAACTCTACTTTTTCTGTCGGGAAGTCTCCTAGATATTTATGGCTTTCCTTCGTGCATTCCTCTGAAAAATGTCCTTCTTCTCCACTTGAGTAGTAGGCATTGGGGAAAAATCTGGTTAGGCTTTGTCCATCAGGGTCTTCAATATTTTCGTTCATCACAGGTTGTTGTACAACTTGCTTCTTTCTGTTGCTTCTTCTTGAGTGTTTCCTTCATTGCTTTTTTCTGTTGTTGTACAACTTGTTGCACCTAAAGGTAGCACTGAGCTGGGTAGTGGGTGGTTCCTTCACACAAGAAACAAGTCACCTGACTAGTTGGACATTCCTCAGCTGGGTGATTTTCTTCACAATGAGTGCATCCATCCTTGTGTTCTTCCTGGGTGTGTCCTATATCTCCACAGATCTTGCATGCACAAGTTTTCTTTTCCGGATTATCATAGCACTTCTGAATAAGACGGGATCTTAACAGAGTCTTCTTGAATTCGTCCCAAGTTTCTGCTCCACTGAATCCTTGTATGGCATGTTGCATTTTCCACCAGATAGCAACACTTTGGGTAAAGTAATGAAGAGCGTGTTCCACTTCATACTTCCTTGAGATCAAGTTGCTCCTGAAGTGGTTCTCCATGTTCTGAATTCATATTTCAGCTTCGAGCTGGGTCATTGGTCCAGAGACTACAAGTCCAGCTTCATACTCCATCTGGTAGGGTTGAGGTTTTGGGGATGAGACGGGTAAGAGAGAGGGGGATACACACATTACAAACAATATTTTTGAGAATAGGTTTTAGTTGTGGCTGTCGGAAAACACACAGCAATGACGGCTAACAATTCATCGTATCTAACGTGGGTATATAACAGGGGTTTGGACTTCTAATGGTCATATAAATATTCTAACGCTTCAGGGTCTTCGAATTCTTCGAGTCTTGAGAGTCTTCAATTGGTACAGCTTCAATTCTCCAATGCATGATGAAATCCTCTTTAATTTGAAGTGGGACTCATTTAATCCTTCATGTGGTCAAAGGGGTAAGGGTATTGTCTAACTATTTGAGGTGAGAGGCAACATTCGATGAAATCAGAAGAGATGAGAAGTAAAACGTGTTGTTGAAAATAAAATTTTTCAGAGATCCTTTCCTAAGAAATTTCCAGTTTCTAGGGTCACGTCCTACAGTCAACATGTGCTCTCATACCATTTCTGTATCGACCCGACTCAAAACGAGTCAAGCCTCTGTGTATCTGTGCCATCCCTGGATCAGTATGCTGGCACACACAGTACATCAATGTATATATCAAAGTGCAATCACATGTAAATAGCATAAAACTGATATATACCTTAAATATCTCAGCGGAAGCAATCAAGGGAGTTGAGTCCCAATAAACACCAACGGCAAGTTGAGTGTAGACCGTAACCCTGAATCATACTCTTACTCGTCGAAGAAAAATATCTGCAACATAAGACGTTGCAGCCGTGTAGGTCAGCATATTGAATATGCCGGCAAGTCACATAAGAGAGCGGTGAAAAGTAATCATCTATACTATATGCATATATGGCAGGTGGGGCTATAAGTTTTTAGCGAAAAGCAAGTTTTCTCCTACATCAAGAGAGGGCTAAAAGAAAAATGTTACTATATTGTTGGTTGTTAACGAGATGGTTCCACCAACCAATTCTCGTACCCATGTTGTCAATAATACCCACATCAATATTATTATTTGTGTTACCCGGAATAGCCCCGATATCCAAGAGACCCTATCGGATGCACGCAAATGACTTGGTAGAAATCAAGAAGCAAATTAAGGAGTTGTTGGACAAAGGGTATATTCGCCCAAGTTCTTGACCTTGGGGATCCCCAGTGCTCTTGGTTGAAAAGAAGGATAAGTCGTTGAGAATGTTTGTCGATTATCGTGCATTGAACGAGGTGACCATCAAGAACAAGTACCCCTTGCCGATGGTCAACGATTTGTTGGACCAGTTAGTTGGAGCCCGAATATTCTCCAAGGTCGATCTTTGATCCGGGTATCATCAGTTGAAGATTCGTGAACACGATATACCCAAGACAGCCTTCACCACTCGGTACGGCTTGTATGAGTACACGGTCATGTCATTTGGACTGACTAATGCTCTGGCATATTTTATGAATCTGATGAACAAGATATTTATGGAATACTTGGACAAGTTTGTCGTGGTGTTCATCGATGACATACTGATATTCTCCAAGAATGAGGAGGAACACAAGAAACATCTGCGTCTAGTTCTGGAGAAACTTCGAGAGCATAAGCTGTATCCAAAGTTTAGCAAATGTGAGTTTTGGTTGAAGGAAGTCGGAATCCTCGGACACGTCATCTCAGGAGAAGGAATAGCAGTGGACCCTGCCAAGGTCGCAGCAGTCACCGAATGGGTAGCACCCTGTTCAGTCAAGGAGATCCGCAGTTTCCTCGGACTTGCCGGATATTACCGGAGGTTCATTGAGAATTTCTCAAAGATCGCCAAGCCCATGACAGAGTTGTTGAAGAAGGAGTCCAAGTATGTTTGGACTGAGGAATGTGAAACCAGTTTTCAAGAGTTGAAGAAACGTCTGGTTACAGCCCAGTGCTGATATTGCCGAACATTCAGAAGGATTTCCAGGTTTACAGTGACGCTTCTCGTCAAGGACTCGGAGGAGTTCTCATGCAAGAAGGTAAAGTTGTAGCCTATGCATCCAGACAGCTGAGACCCCATGAGTTGAATTATGCCACGCATGACTTGGAACTAGCAGCCGTAGTGCACGCTCTTAAGACCTGGAGACATTTCCTGATCGGAAATAGTTGTGATCTTTACACTGATCACAAAAGCCTGAAATATATCTTCACACAGAAGGAGTTGAACCTCAGACAGAGGCGATGGCTAGAATTGATCAAGGACTATGACATGAAATTGCATTATCACCCAGGCAAGGCAAATGTTGTAGCCGATGCGTTGAGCCGCAAGAGTTATGTGAACACACTCATAGCAGGAGGATTACCCCAGGAGTTAGCCGATGACCTCCGAGAGCTCAAATTGGAAATAGTTCCAAGAGGATTTGTTGCCACACTAGAAATTCAGTCCACTTTGACAGAAAAGATCCGCGAGGCATAGAAATCAGACAAGGAGATAGCTGAGATTAAGAAGAAATGAAAGACGGGAAGGCTAAAGGTTTTCGTGAGGACAACCATAAATTAAGAACTTTATGTTTTGAGGATCGCATTTATGTGCCCAATGATCCCGAACTCAGGAAGTTGATACTTCAAGAGGCCCATGATTCCCCGTACTCGATACACCCCAGCAACACCAAGATGTATCTGGATCTGAAAGAAAGTTTCTGGTGGACAGGAATGAAGAAAGACATTGTCGAGTTCGTAGCAATATGCGATGTTTGTCAGCGAGTAAAAGCCGAGCATCAGAAGCCAGCAGGTTTGTTCCAACCTCTGCCGATACCCGAGTAGAAATGGGAAAAGCTTGGTATGGATTTCATCACAGGATTACCCAGGACCCGTTCTGGCTATGATTCTATTTGGGTTGTGGTCGATCATTTGACCAAGGTAGCTCACTTCATTCCTGTGAAGACTACTTACACGAGTGCCAAGCTGGCCAAGATATATATGACCAAGATCGTATGTCTGCATGGAGTACCGAAGAGTATTGTGTGAGATAGAGGGACTCAGTTCACATCAAAATTTTGGCACCAACTGCATGAAACCTTGGGAACGAGATTGGAGTTCAGTACAACTTTTCACTCACAGACAGATGGACAGACCGAGAGAGTCAATCAGATTCTGGAGGACATGTTGAGAGCTTGCGCACTAGACTATGGGTCTAGTTGGCATGACAATCTTCCTTATGCCGAGTTCTCATACAACAAAAGCTATCAGACCAGCCTGAAGATGGCCCCTTTTGAAGCTCTATACGGAAGGAGGTGTAGAACACCGTTGATGTCGGATGGATTTGGAGACCGACAAATTTTTGGTCCCGACCTTATCCGAGATTCTGAAGAGAAGGTCAAGCTAATTCGTGACCGACTCAAGATAGCTCAGTCCAGGCAAAAGAGGTGTGCTGACAGCAAACGCAAGGAAGTAACATACGAACTGGGAGATCGAGCATATCTTCGAGTGTCTCCACTTCGAGGAATCAAGAGATTTGGTGTGAAAGCTAAGTTAGCACCCCGATTCATTGGCCTACAAATTTTTTGAACGTAGAGGCGAAGTTGCATATAAACTGGAACTACCGGAAGGATTGTCCGGAGTTCATGATGTCTTCCATGTTTCCCAGTTGAAGAAATGCCACGCTGAGATGGCGGATGTTCCGTTGAGAGATACAGTGCCCCTTGAGGCCATACAACTTGATAGTGATCTGACGTATGAGGAGAAACCCGTCAGGATTCTCGAGACTGCCAACAGAGTTACCCGTAGCAAGATCATCAAGTTGTGCAAGGTGTTGTGGAGCCACTACACCGAGGAAGAAGCCACCTGGGAACGAGAAGAGGATCTTCGTCGAGACCACCCGCACCTATTTTCTAGCCAACCCGAATCTCGAGGGCGAGATTCATCTTAAGGTGGGTAGGTTTGTAACATCCCAAATTCCCTAATTTGGAATGTTTTACATTGTAGCTAAGCATCTATGCATATTGGTTTAAATAAAGTTTGCATTTGAATTCTTTCGACTTTTGCTTTTGCATTTCTATTTTTTCTTCACACAAGAAATGCCGGAAAATAATCTCTTGCACGCAAGAGAGAGCGGAGGAAAAAGTGTGAGGCATTTTTGAAATATTTTGAGCCAAGAAAGCCAAAGTTTAATCGTGAAAATAATTGCAAAAAGAAAATATAGCATAAGGGATTTTTTCTGAAAAAACAATTTTTTAAAGTTTTTATTTTTGTCTTGGAAAAATGTTAAACGGGTAGAGATTTTATTTCTGAAAATTTTGGTATATAATACCCTATATTAATTATTTTATTTAGTTACCTTTTATTTCCTTTTAGTTTCTGTTTTATAAAAAAAAAGCTAAAACGGGAATGTTTTTTTTTAAAAGGAAGGCGCCTGAGCGCTCTATAGCGGAATCGGGCCGAATCCAAGCCCAACCGGATCCGATCTGGATCCAGATCGGCCAACCGAAGCTCCTGCGCCCTCGCCTCTCTCTCTGGCCCGTGGCCCCGCGCCCGACCGAGCCCTCCCCTCGCTCATCTCCTTCCTCCCAGTCCCGAGCTTTCCAAGTTCACCGGATCCTCGCCGGGATCGCCGGGACCTGCTGCTCCTCCCTCGCCCGAGCCCCCTAGCCCCCCTATGAATACCCCCTCTGTTTTTTTCTGTTTAATTCAAAAACAGAGAAAGTTGTAATCTTGTTCCCCCTATAACTTTTGATCTAGAGATCTAGTGAGGTTCATTCTCTTTCCAGTAGATCACAAATTTTCTGTAGTTTAAAAAAATATATAATTTGTCTATGTTTGAAATTTTCAAACTTGTATTAGATCAGATTTAGTTTAAACCTTGTTTTGCTTATTCCAGGAGTTAAAAAAATGATTTTGATTTGATTCTTTTTGCTACTGCTTCCTAGTGATTATATCTTACCGTGGGATAAGTTTCAATTTTTTTGAAATAGTTTTACTTGGGGTTTTAACAGAAACAAGTTTCTGCCTTAGTGACGTATAGTGAATTCTTTCACTTAGGCCATAGCAACTTATTACTTGTGATGTTATTTTTACTTGTTGTTTGATTGTAGTGCTTATGGTGTGTATTTGTTTGTATCGGTAGATCACCCGGAGTGCGAAGCTTGTTACTTAGAAGCGCTCTATCAAGACAACTATCATCAGGGCAAGTCATTTTCCTCATACTATCTCCTATGTTTTTCGATGCATGGCAGTTTCACCTTTCTTTGCCCAATTGCATGCTGCTTAGGTACTTGGAAATTTTAGTATAGGTTGTAGTATCATGTGGTAGGCACACAACAACCCCGATACTTGGCCCCGGGACGACAAATTTCATATTGCTAGGCTTGAGTAGACGGGATTTCGGTTGAGTGCATAACACGAGTGATGCGAGGTTGATTAAATAATCAAGACCGGTTAAGACAAGATTTTCAAGACCACGTGATGCAATCCAACTCTGGGTGAAGGACGGTTGATCGGCTCCCTCAAGAAACCAGTAGATGACCCGGATGCTGGAGACGGCCATGACATCTTGCGGAAAGCTTCACCCAGGCTCGAAGAGACGGACGGAGGCTTCAAGACCCAAGGCTTACTTGCACAGCCACAAGTCATTATGGGCTCTGGCTTGGTTGGACGACACGAAGACTCTGGACAGGCGGTTCTAGCAGATGTAGAAGAACGGTAGGAATGGATGGGCACCGACAGGGATTCAGAGGGACCCGTTGAAAGACCATGTTTTGATCATCCGGTCTTCAAACACCCTGAAGGGCGAGGACATACTCGGAGGCGATCAAATCTTGTGGGGAACGTGTGCAAAACTCTGCAGAGTGCCCAAACCTAATCGATTAGCCGTGTCCATGGTCATGGACAACTTGAGCTGAAGGCATTGAAATTCCCGTGAACTCTCGACAGAACTTAATAATGATGTGGGTGTTAACAACAACTCGGGTACGAGAATTGGTTGGCGGAACCATCTCGTTAACAACAAACAATGTAGTAATATTTTGTTTCCAGCCCCTCTTGTTGTAGGAGAAAATTGGCTTTATGCAAAACTTATAGCCCCACCTGCCAAATATGCATGTAGAGATAGTTGATTATTATTTTTATCCCTCTCTTTGATGACTTGCCGGCATATTCCATATGCTGACCTACACGGCTGCAACGTATCATGTTGTAGAGAACTTTTCCGACCAGGAGTGAGGCTACGATCTACGCTCTGCGACAAACCCTGGAATCGGATGGACTCGTCTACCTGATGCTTCCGCTAGTCTTCGTTAGATATCTCATGAGATGGCCTTCAGCCACTTTATTGTAATCAAATTGTAATAAAGTACTCGATATGAGATTTTGATTAATAAAGTTGTGTGATTGAACTCTTGATATATACATTGATGTACTGAGTGTGTACCAGCATTGATGTACTGAGTGTGTACCAGCATGGTACGGAAACACCAGAGGCTTGACTCGTCTTGAGTCGGGTCGCTACATGTTGTTGTTGTTGTCGTCTTTATCATTGTCGTTGTCGTTGTCGTTGTCGTTGTCGTAGTCGTCGTCGTCGTCGTCGTCGTTGTTGTTGTTGTTGTTGTTGTTGTTGTTGTTGTTGTTGTCATTGTTGTTGTTGTTCTTGTTGTTTTTGTTGTTGTTGTTGTTGTTGTTGTTGTCGTTGTTTTTGTTGTTTTAGCTCTTTTTGTTGTTGTTGCTGTCGCTGTTGTTGCTTTTGTTTTTGTTGTTGTTGTTGTTCCTATTTTGTTATTGTTGTTGTTGTTGTTGTCGTTGTTTTTGCTCTTTTTGCTGTTGTTGTTGTCGTTGCTGTTTCTTTTGTTGTTGTTGTTGTTCCTATTTTGTTGTTGTTGTTGTTGTTGTTGTTCATGTTGTTGTTGTTGTTGTTGTTGTTGTTGTTGTTGTAGTTGTTGTTGTTGTTGTTGTTTTTGTTGTTGTTGTAGTAGTAGTTGTTGTTGTTGTTGTTGTTGTTTTTGTTTTTGTTTTTGTTTTTGTTGTTCTTTTTGTTCTTGTTGTTGTTGTTGTTGTTGTTGTCATTGTTTTTGTTTTTGTTGTGTCACATCCCTAGTTACCCCTTTGATGAATAGCAAGGTTGTGCTCATATCTTCATTATTGCATTAGAAGTGAAATGGAAAAACAAGAGAAAAACCCTAGCAACTCTATATGCAAAACAATTCAAAGTGGTGACAAATCAATGAACCCAAAATGGCCTCCATAAAAGTCCATCATTCTTGATAAATCTTGGAAAACACAATTTAGGATTGGTTTTCTTTTTAAAAATACTTTTGGGATTTTATTTTAAACTCAAAAGCCACTGAAATCAATTAATTAATTGATTCCAATACTTCCTAGTTTTACAAAATGTTGAAACTATTATGTGGCATTGCTTATTTTTATCACTGTCACATAACATTAACTTAGGGTTTACAAAATATCCAAACATTTTACTTTAAAACCTAAACCTAAAATGCCAGAAAGAAATAAAAATAGAAAAAGGAAAAGAGAGAGAGAGAGCTACCTGTCGCCCTGCAGGCCCAGTCCACCAGGGGCGAGGAGGTCATCTTCCTCCTCTACCAGGAGGACGGGCAAAGCCGTGGCGACCTCGTCATCTTGCCTCGCCACCTCCTGCTTCCACCTCCTCCCTGCGTGCCTGCCTCGCCTCCTCTTCCTTATCTTCGCGCCGCTGAGCCGCCCCCGCCCCCTCTGCCTCATCTTCTCTCTCCTTTATCTCTTCCCCCCCTTCTGCTCTTCTCCTTCCGCCATGGCCGAGCTCGGCTCGAGCTCACTGGCACCTCCCTGACCCCTGCTAGGCCTCCCCGAGCAGCCCATCACCTTCGCCATGACGTGCCGCCCCTCCCCGTCGAACGATCTGAGCCGAAGCCCCCTGTATCGCCGTTGCCATCATCATCCTCACCGCCGGCCACCGGATCCGCCACCGTCGATTCGGCCTGCTCCGAGCCTCCCCTTCATCGCCGATGCCAGAAATGGGTTCGCCGTGAGCTCCTGCGCCTCCTCCTATGCTCTCCCCCTCCGTTGCTACCCTCTAGCGCCAACCCCCACCATGGCCAAGTCCGGCCGCCACCCGAGGTCGTCGCCGGCCTCGTTCCGGCCATCTCCTGGCCCGTGGCTGGGTCGGGATGGATGCGGCCCAACCTGGGCTTCGAGTAGACGGCTTCTGCCGTCCAAATGGTCACTGGATGGCGAAGTCCCATGAGCCCCGCCGTGTCTGGAGTCGCCGGCGTTGAGCCGCCGATGGTTCTGGCCCCTTGACCAGGGGTTTGACTCCCCTGAGTCACAGACACGTGGGGCCGAGCCCTGTTTAGATTAAGTCAATGACAAAATTAACTAATCAGATTAATTAAACCTAAAGACTCACTGACTAGTGGGCCCTGACCCTAATTAGGAATAAAATATTAAAATTAAACTATTCTTAACATGTGTGTCACTGACTAGTGGGCCCTGGCTGTCAGGTTTGACCTGACCCAGGCTAGTTGACTGCTGACGCAGTGCTGACGCAGTAAATACTAATTCTATTTTAATTAATTCCAGAAAATGCCTAAAACTTGTAAAAATCATAGAAATTAAAATATAACTCGGATGAAAATAATTTATATATGGAAAACTATCAGAAAAATCCAAGGAATCTGATTATGGCGTTTTCATGCATGTTTGAAAAAGTTAACAACACGAAATAGGCAAAATGATGAATAGGGTAAATTTAATAAATAGTTTGGAGTTGGAAATTAATACTTATTTTAATTCCACTTCAATTACTATGCTCAACATTAGTCAATGCAAATCAGTACCTCAAAATGCTAACTCCATACATGTTGAAACAATTTGTTATGAGCATCAGGTCGAATCAATTAAAAGGGTACCCGGAACAATAACCGGCTTGAAGTGATGTTTGAATCCTAATTCAAACCAACTTCGACTTAAGAAATGATAGCCACTTTAGCCCTGCCACCTTTCATTTCATGTGTTGAGCATGCATCATAGTGTTGCATTCCCGTGAAGTAATTGTTGTTCTTTCTTGTTTGTCGGTGTTGTTTTCCCCCGGTAAACGATGTTTCCCACGATGTGATCGTTGACATTGATGAAGACTCATCGCTATCTTCAGACGTGTCAGGCAAGCAAACCCCCCTTGAGCATATTGAAATAAACCCACTCTCTTGCTCCTGCTCTCTTTTACTGCACTAGGACAAACACGATTCAACTGTACTTGTTTTCGGTAGTTGAACCCATTCCTTTGCATGACCCGATCTTGTCACAGTAAATAGTTGAAACCACTTAGCATGAGTAGCAACTGCTTGAGCTTTGTTGTGCTTACTCATCCATGCTTTCTTACAATGCCTGCTATGCTTAGAGTCGTGTCGGGTCTGATCCATCTGAATGATGTATCGGAATGGTTGTGTTCATGTCCTACAGTGTGAGAGTAAAGGTGTGAATCTGATTTGGTAAAGGTAGCGATGAGAGTCCATGTAGGAGTACATGGTGGGTTGTCTCATTGGGACCGTCCTTAAGAACTGAGTTATGTGTATGTTATCCAAGACAAGATACTACCATGCATTGGGCCCTGAAATATGACCCCGCTCGGCTTATTAATTGCCTAGATCTGTGTCCAGGAGTTGCAATTAGTTTCTGGTGTTTGTAGGAAAAGTGTTGGCGGCCGTGTTTAGCTCTGCCCGAGGGGGTAGGCTTCACTATGGTAGATACACAGTGGCACGGTGTACCAAGTGGCACCCGAATGGTGGGCTTGGGAACCCTTCGCGCATCGTTTGGGGCCGTAGAGGAAACCTCGGCCGGACTTCCTTGCGGGTTCAGTCTCAAATAGGCGATAAACCTGGACTAGGGTCTTGTGTGGTTAACGGTCATGGCCGACACCCACGCCAGTGCTTCCGCTTGAAGGTTGCCGAGATGCATGACATGCATATGGTGCTAAGTGGTGGGAGCATGCGTGAAGAAGTATACCCCTGCAGGGTGTTGTAATCTGTTCGAATAGCCGCGTCCTCGGATATGGACTACTTGGAAACATTACATGATACATAGACAACTTAAATGGATACTTTAAAACATGCAAGATAAGTGTGAGTGCTATGGAAGGCCTTCTCGTAGGGAGACGAGAGTGGATCCATAGTGGTGTATTGAATTGGTGAATATGTGGACTCGTGTGCGCTATCCCAGCTCAAGGAAAGAACTTGTAGTCATAGTACAGGTTAGCCAAGAGTCAAAGCTGGCTTGCTGCAATCAAACCCCACAATCCTTTCATTGAAACATGATGCATATGTAGATAGTTCTGATGTAAGACTTGCTGAGTACCTTTGTACTCACGGTTGCTTTATTTATGTTTGCAGAGAAGACTTAGACTCATTAAAGGTTCTACGCGATGTGTTTGATGTTGACCGGAATAGCTTGGGAATCTCAGACAGAGGTCTGGCTCCTTTGGTAGGGTCGTAGTAGCTTTTCAGGCTCTTCCAGCCACTTTTAGTAGATGTCTGTACCCAGACATGATTTGCTTCCGCTTGTTGCTCGTATGACTTGAGTGTTGGGTCACGAGACCCCTGTTTGTAATATCATACCATGTTGACTCTTAAGAGTCTTTAATAAATGCTTGAGTCATAGAGTGATGTTGTGATGCCATGTTGTATCTACACATATCGTGCATAATGTGTGTATGTTTGAAATGCATTATATGTGTGGGATTCGACACCTAGTTGTTGCCTTTCGTAGTACTCTTTACAGGGAAATGCCTCTTTGTGATTCCATCGGGCCCTGGTAGCTTGCTACTGCTCGGAACACATTGATCGACCGGCGTGTATCCTTCTTTGCTGCTGTGTCTGTCCCCTCGGGGAAATGTCACGCGGTGTAATGGAGTCCTTGTAGCTTGCTACGACTCGTCTACACACGCTGATGACCAACACCTGCCTTGCTGGGTTATGTATGCCTATCCCTCTACGGATGTACCGCTTGGGTTTATAACTAGTCATGTCGAAGTGAGTTCTTTCTTCCGTGATGAACTGTCGGCACCAGTCCTACATTTTTTTTCTCTGTGGACCGAGGAGAAAGGGGGCTCAGCAGGAAGAGGATTGTACCATGAGAGAAGCACGAAGGTCAACTCGCTTCAAATATGGAACATGGATTCTGGCAATGCAACGGAGTTGGGTCCTCATATCAATCCGAATGAATCAGTCTTTCTACAGAGGTCAATCTTTGCCTATTAGGCAAGAGGATAGCAAGTTCTAAATTCTGTCTCGGTAGGACATGGATTTCTATTACTATGAAATTCATAAATGAAAATGAAGTAGTTAATGGGAGGGCTACCGTTATCCTTTTTCTTGTATGTGTTCCTAAGAGAAGTAATTTGTCCTCATGTTTCGAGGTCTCAAGAAAAGGGCGTGGAAACAGATAGAAACTCTTGAATGGAAATTGAAAAGAAATGTAGCCCCAGTTCCTTCGGAAATGGTAAGATCTTTGGCGCAAGAAGAAGGGGCGACCCATATCATCTTGACTTGGTTCTGCTTCCCCTCTTTTTTTAAGAATACCGAGTCGGGTTCTTCTCCTACCAGTATCGAATAGAACATGCTGAACAAGATCTTCTTCATGGAAACCTGCTCGATTTAGATCGGGAAAATCGTACAGATTTTATGAAACCATGTGCGATGGCTCGAATCCATAGTCAATCCTACTTTCGATAGGACCGGTTGACAATTGAATCCAATTTTTCCCATTATTTGACAATCCATAATAGTGCGTAAAGAAAGCCCGGAGGAAGAGTGGCCTTGAGTTTCTCGCCCCTTTGCCTTAGGATTCGTTAATTCTCTTTCTCGATGGGACGGGGAAGGGATATAACTCAGCGGGGGTTCTGTGTCGTTTGAACGCTAGCAACATATTCACATACGTGAGCCAAAAGACGCAAACGGTCCCGGCCAAGGTAAGGTGGTAGCCGTGGAGTTTACCGTGCGTGAGGCCGCAAAGTGATGTGATGTGTTACAGGCTGGGTTCTTATGATTTAGGATCGGGGTCCCGACAGCTTTGGTATCAGAGCTTGACTGCCTATAGGATAACCAAGCCAAACTGGTCGATGTTGAGTCTAGCAACTCTTTAGTTATATAAGGGAATTGTTTGTGGAAGGGAACGTAAGGCTCTTTTTACTCCTTTCCTTGTGTCATTCTTATTCTGAGCCACCCTCTTCTTTATTCTATGGGGTTTAAGAATTAGGCTTCTCATCTATTCATTAGGATGACGAGTTACTATGTTGGAGACTTATAGAGAAGTTCTTGTCTTCGTGGATCAGTGTCTCCATAAGAATTCCATTGTTATGTTGTTAGTTTTCTTGCAGGTTGCCTCATATTTCATGCCCGTACAGCCGTTATGCTGTCCGAGTTTTCCAAAGTTCCCAAATAGTCAGATGCAATTGCAAATTCCCTCCTCCTAAGCTAATGTCTTTTGTCCGGACAAAGCACACTAATAATTGTGTTGAGGTACTTTATTACCTCGATGTTTTGTTGAAGTATTAGGAAAACATGTTACTCCAAAAACTACCCAATAGTCTAGATGTGTGGTATGTCTTCTAGTGTGATAGTTCTGGCCATCATTTTCAAAAAAACATCTCGTGATGTTAAATAGCTTGTAGGTAGTCTATTTCTGGGTCTTTGAATCCAAGGATCATTCTGCTCATCTCTGTTGATAGTGTTGCTAGTTCCTTTAGAATGATTAGTAACCTTGTTGTAATCCTGAAGGTGCATGGTATATCATTCTTCCAATACCATGGACCATCTCTGTCAAAAGTCCTTCGTGAACTAAAGATCATAATAAGAGTGCTCGTGATGAGTTCTCCATTCCATATTGTGATTCTGCCTATTCCGCCCTTCTGCATGGGTTATCTGGAAGAATTATGTTGAGCTCTTTCGACATTCTAATCCATGCATCCATAACTCAAGAAATCATGTGCTTTTCAGTTGCCCCTCTTTAGTTGGATTTTGACCTTCATCATTGAAAGGATAGTCAAGAGTAGTTGTGCATTCATGTCATTGATGTCTTCTATTTTGTGGTTTGTCAAGTTGTCCTATTCTCAAAAAACTGGGAGAAGCAACTCCAGTACCACATCCATTTCTTGGATTGGGTCAAAGTAGTTGTATTCCGCAGATCGAAATGCTAAACCAGCCTTTGTTCTGTTCTATCTTGGAGTATTACCCTCTTTTTATCAAGAGTGTTATGAGAATTGCACCATCTCTTATGAGCTCTTGATGTAGCGATACTTCTCGCTATCATTGTTCATCTCTCGGTTTTCGTGTTGGTTGTAACCGGAATATCGACAAGTGAACCATGATGTGTGAAATGAATACTCCGAGCAATGCATTTGTTTAGTAGTTAATGGACAAGAAATTCATTCTTATGGTGATGGTGATTGAATCGTCATTCTAAGATTGACCGTGCTACCTAGTCCATGTTTCATGGTGCACCTTTTGACCAATGTGTTAGGATTTTGTCAATCCCTCGTTCTATTGATCACATCATCTTGCCCTGAAAAGGAAGATTGTTCTCGAGCTTAATAATATATCGGTGGTTCGTGATTTTCCGAATATCTTCTCGGAAGTATTACCAGGTTGTTTCCTGACTGTTATGATAGAGCTCGTGATCAAGTTGTTTTTTTATAAACCAACCCCTTCTCCAAGAATCTGTATTGGATACCCCGAGCTAGTTGGTTAAGCTAAACAACAACTTGGAGAGTTGGAAGATAAAAGCTTCACCTAAACCCAGCTCATTTAAAAAGGATATTTTCTGTTGTGGGAGTCTTGAAGAAAGATGCTATTTTCATCGGTTGATTCGTGTGATCAATTGTTGCATATATTATCTTGTTCAATTTTGATTTGATCATGGGCTATTGTCAAATCAAACTCAGAACCAAAGATTTTCGTAGCGGTGTCTTACTCATGGTTTTCTCTGAGCATACACCATTATATTCTTTGATCTGATCAATGCTATTATCTTGCTCACATAGTTGTGGAAATCCATTTATATGGGTACCATGATGAATTGTTGTTGAGCCCATCGGCAACATTCTCATTTGTTCCATGATCTATGTTGGACATCAAGCTAGTGCTGGAAACTTTGTAGACATTGTCTTCGTGTCTCATGCACGAGGTATATGTTAGGTGTAAGAAGTGATTTCCTCTAATTCATGTGCATCTGATGCAAGTTGTCGCCGTGAATTCGAGAAAAGTTAAATTGTTTCTTCGGAATCATCCCAAGTCAGTCATGCAAGTGCGAAGTATTCTATGGTTTGATAGACTGATCATCTTCACTCAATATGTATCTCCTAGCACACCAAGCCACTGATTGATTTGTTCAAGGAAAAGAAGTTAGGTGTCATTCCCGAAGGGCCCGGACGGACTTGCACATGGCTTCGTTATCCGCAATGATGGTTCCCATCCCGAACTCGGTAGTGTTTTGTTGTAAGACTTTTCATGTGTTCACAGTTGTCTTGGGCAGTGTGTTCACATGGGTCTTGCGATCCAACTCATGTTTTGGAGTTGTCTTCCGCAGTTCATTTCCTGAGAATCACGCAACGTTATCTCGTCGATTTGTGTTGCAAACTTTCTTTTTGGACATGTTGAGTCTGAAGCATCATGGCACCAACCGGAGCTGAATCCTAGGCAGTTATAATGGTTGGAAATTCCCCAAGAATTATAATATTGGTCTGTGTGTAACCCGGTAAAGTGGTGAAATGTCTAACACACCTAGCCGGAAGACTTGATATTATAATATCTTGTATCAGCAATCTTAGCCATCTTCCGTGTGGTTTTGTATGACCTATTTTATAAGTTGTTCCTCATGGGTCCCCTTTTGGTCCCGAAGTCCGACCTATACTTGATGTGCTAAATATCAAGCATGATCTATAATTGGGTTGTGCTAGTACATCAAGGGGGACATTAGAAGCGTAGTGCTAAATGTCTCTCGGTCGATCAACCAGATTTCGTTTCCTTGGCACGGCTAAGGTGAAATCTGAGGAAGTGTTGTGTTCCTTTGCATCTGCATCCTCCATCCTTGCTCATCATGGTGGTATGTTGTGTCACCAGGATCCTTGGCATGGATGCTGGTAAACCTTGATGAATATGGAAATGCTCAAGTTCTTGAGAACAAGCTCAGACACTAGGTCATATCCTCGGTAATTTTTGGAATGTGCCATCCGATCGCCGAGTTGTTCTATAACCCTAGTTTCTTTCCAATCTGAGTATGCCATTCTTTCAAATTCCTTCAAACAATCATTTGTGAATTGCCTTACCCTGGTATGAAGAGTTTCAATGATCTTTGGATCAAAAGTAATTATTTTTGCCACTTAAGGGAATAACTCTACGAGTCACCTTCCTAAGGTGGCCCGTTGTGGTATGAAGGGTAGCTTAATCCTTGCTACTTTGAAACCTCGCCACCATCTGATTTAAGCATGGATTTGTTGCCTACCAATTGCACCTCTTTTATATGTCTCATTTTCTCATCCATGTTTTGGTGTTGTGTCTCAGCTCAAGGGACGTCCCTACGTCTCATTCTATGAGTTGATCTTGAGTTGCGCGATCTTCGAGGAGATTGAATCTTGTGTCGTCTCCCTGTTCTTTTGTCGTCAAGCTAGAGGAAGACCTCAAGGACAAAGAAGTCAAGATCAACATGGTACGATGAATCAACATCCTCGAGAGAAGCAAATGAATCGTGAAGATTGTGATAGTTTAGTGTCCCCTCTTCCTCCTCCCGACTACGCCTGAATCTCGGGACGAGATTCTTATTTAGTAGGGGTGAGTTGTCACATCCCTAGTTACCCCTTTGATGAATAGCAAGGTTGTGCTCATATCTTCATTATTGCATTAGAAGTGAAATGGAAAAACAAGAGAAAAACCCTAGCAACTCTATATGCAAAATAGTTCAAAGTGGTGACAAATCAATGAACCCAAAATGGCCTCCATAAAAGTCCATCATTCTTGATAAATTTTGGAAAACACAATTTAGGATTGGTTTTCTTTTTAAAAATACTTTTGGCATTTTATTTTAAACTCAAAAGCCACTGAAATCAATTAATTAATTTATTCCAATACTTCCTAGTTTTACAAAATGTTGAAACTATTATGTGGCATTGCTTATTTTTATCACTGTCACATAACACTAACCTAGGGTTTACAAAAATCCAAACATTTTACTTTAAAACCTAAACCTAAAATGCCAGAAAGAAATAAAAATAGAAAAAGGAAAAGAGAGAGAGAGAGCTACCTGTCGCCCTGCAGGCCCAGTCCACCAAGGGCGACGAGGTCATCTTCCTCCTCTGCCAGGAGGACGGGCAGAGCCGTGGCGAGCTCGCCGTCTTGCCTCGCCACCTCCTGCTTCCACCTCCTCCCCGCGTGCCTGCCTCGCCTCCTCTTCCTTATCTTCGCGCCGCTGAGCCGCCCCCGCCCCCTCTGCCTCATCTTCTCTCTCCCTTATCTCTTCCCCCCATCTGCTCTTCTCCTTCCGCCATGGCCGAGCTCGGCTTGAGCTCACTGGCACCTCCCTGACCCCTGCTAGGCCTCCCCGAGCAGCCCATCCCCTTCGCCATGACGTGCCACCCCTCCCCGTCGAACGATCCGAGCCGAAGCCCCCTGTATCGTCGTTGCCATCGTCATCCTCACCGCCGGCCACGGATCCGCCACCGTCGATTCAGCCTGCTCCGAGCCTCCCCTTCATCGCCGATGCCAGAAATGGGTTCGCTGTGAGCTCCTGCGCCTCCTCCTATGCTCTCCCCCTCTGTTGCTGCCCTCTAACGCCAACCCCCACCATGGCCAAGTCCGGCCGCCACCCGAGGTCGTCGTCGGCCTCGTTCCGGCCATCTCCTGGCCCGTGGCTGGGTCGGGATGGATGCGGCCCAACCTGGGCTTCGAGTAGACGGCTTCGGCCGTCCAAATGGTCGCCGGATGGCGAAGTCCGATGAGCCCCGCCGTGTCTGGAGTCGCCGGCGTTGAGCCACTGGTGGTTCTGGCCCCTTGACCAGGGGTTTGACTCCCCTGAGTCACAGACACGTGGGGCCGAGCCCTGTTTAGATTAAGTCAATGACAAAATTAACTAATCAGATTAATTAAACCTAAAGACTCACTGACTAGTGGGCCCAGACCCTAATTAGGAATAAAAAATTAAAATTAAACTGTTCTTAACATGTGTGTCACTGACTAGTGGGCCCTGGCTGTCAGGTTTGACGTGACCCAGGCCAGTTGACTGCTGACGCAGTGCTGATGCAGTGCTCACGCAGTAAATACTAATTCTATCTTAATTAATTCCAGAAAATGCCTAAAACTTGTAAAAATCATAGAAATTAAAATATAACTCGGATGAAAATAATTTATATATGGAAAAGTATCAGAAAAATCCAACGAATCTGATTATGGCGTTTTCATGCATGTTTGAAAAAGTTAACAACACCAAATAGGCAAAATGATGAATAGGGTAAATTTAATAAATAGTTTGGAGTTGGAAATTGATACTTATTTTAATTCCACTTCAATTACTATGCTCAACATTAGTCAATGCAAATCAGTACCTCAAAATGCTAACTTCATACATGTTGAAACAATTTGTTATGAGCATCAGGTTGAATCAATTAAAAGGGTACCCGGAACAATAACCGGCTTGAAGTGATGTTTGAATCCTAATTCAAACCAACTTCGACTTAAGAAATGATAGCCACTTTAGCTCTGCCACCTTTCATTTCATGTGTTGAGCATGCATCATAGTGTTGCATTCCCGTGAAGTAATTGTTGTTCTTTCTTGTTTGTCGGTGTTGTTTTCCCCCGGTAAACGATGTTTCCCACGATGTGATCGTTGACATTGATGAAGACTCATTGCTATCTTCAGACGTGTCAGGCAAGCAAACCCCCCTTGAGCATATTGAAATAAACCCACTCTCTTGCTCCTGCTCTCTTTTACTGCATTAGGACAAACACGATTCAACTGTACATGTTATCGGTAGTTGAACCCATTCCTTTGCGTGACCTGATCTTGTCACAGTAAATAGTTGAAACCACTTAGCATGAGTAGCAACTGCTTGTGCCTTGTTGTGCTTACTCATCCATGCTTGCTTACAATGCTTGCTATGCTTAGAGTCGTGTCGGGTCTGATCCATCTAAATGATGTATCGGAATGGTTGTGTTCATGTCCTACAGTGTGAGAGTAAAGGTGTGAATCTGATTTGGTAAAGGTAGCGATGAGAGGCCATGTAGGAGTACATGGTGGGTTGTCTCATTGGGACCGTACTTAAGAACTGAGTTCTGTGTATGTTATCCAAGACAAGATACTACCATGCATTGGGCCCTGAAATATGACCCCGCTCGGCTTATTAATTGCCTAGATCTCTGTCCAGGAGTTGCAATTAGTTTCTGGTGTTTGTAGGAAAAGTGTTGGCGGCCGTGTTTAGCTCTGCCCGACGGGGTAGGCTTCACTATGGTAGATACACGGTGGCACGGTGTACCAAGTGGCACCCGAATGGTGGGCTTGGGAAC
The DNA here is from genome assembly GCF_904849725.1 of Hordeum vulgare subsp. vulgare. NCBI lineage: Eukaryota > Viridiplantae > Streptophyta > Magnoliopsida > Poales > Poaceae > Hordeum > Hordeum vulgare. Next base: position 258,454,765 of record NC_058523.1, on the reverse strand, counting down.
CCTACGCGCATCGTTTGGGGTCGTAGAGGAAACCTCGGCCGGACTTCCTTACGGGTTCAGTCTCAAATAGGCGATAAACCTGGACTAGGGTCTTGTGTGGTTAACGGTCGTGGCCGACACCCACGCCAGTGCTTCCGCTTGAAGGTTGCCGAGATGCATGACATGCATATGGTGCTAAGTGGTGGGAGCATGTGTGAAGAAGTATACCCCTGCAGGGTGTTGTAATGTGGTCGAATAGCCGCGTCCTCGGATATGGACTACTTGGAAACAT
>NC_058523.1:258446994-258449494 GCF_904849725.1 Hordeum vulgare subsp. vulgare | reverse complement strand
ATGGGTAAGTCTCTCAGATTTACCATTCCGAATAGCAAGAGAATGATAATAGTAAGTCGTCATGGTGGCCAAGCCATGTCGCACTGAAATCATTACCTTGTATAAGGCTTAGTGAATCTCGTAGTCTAACACTTGGGCATCCTCTCAAGTGTTGCAGAATTTCTCTTGTCCATGAACGAAGTTCGGATAATCCATTGGTTCTGCAAGCTGAACAAAACATCTATCGTATCTTCACAACTCTCTGGCTTTCGTATGTTCCTAAGAAAACGTTTGCTGGTGCATCATAACTTATTCCTTCATGCCCTTGGGGCAACCGTCATGAAATCTTGAGATGCATCCTTGGTACCGGTTGTATTCCTTGAACTCATTTTTCCTTCCATTTGTCTGTGTACCAACAAAAGTGTTTGTTCCTCATATTAAATCTCTCCTCAAATTTCCAATTCCAAGGTACAATATTCTTCAGTTGTCACCCCCATAGTTTGATATGATCCAATATTTCCTTCGACTGTATTCAGTGGGTTTGGCTTCTTGGTATGCATGGTACATTCGTACTCATTGGATCCTGTGGGTTTACCGATTACTACAACACTTAAAATGAATTATACTCATGCCTGCATAGACCATATTTTCTCATATCCTCATAATTGTTCAGAGATCTTTGTTCGAAGAGAAACAACGCATACAGTTTCAACATAGGAAATCATGAGACAATAAATTCCATTTATTCATGATGTTATTACAATCTCAGGGACTTTTGTTACAAAAAATTTCACTCCATGATCTCATGAAAAACAAGAGTTCTTCAGATTACACTAATTGCCGCGGTCAAAACTTAACTACTCCTTTTTAGCTTGCTTCCTTTGTGGACAATCGCTAGCAAAATGTCCTTCTTCCTTGCAACGAAAGAAAATGAGTTCTGACAAGTGTCGAGGCGTCTTAGTGTTTGCTTTTGCTCCTTGGGTTTCCGGCTTCCTTCCTGAGCACATGTATTTGTGGTGGCCAAATTTCATATACTTGTAACATCTGACATGACTCAGGTCTTTATCTGCAGAGATTTGTCTCTTCCGAGGGTACTTTTTCTTCTTTCCGGACTCCTTCATTTTCGCCAGTTCTTCTATTTCAAGTAGATCAATCTCCACTTTTTCCGTCGGGAAGTTTCCCACATACTCTTGGCTTCTCTTCGTGCAATCCTGTGAATAATGTCCTTCTTCTCCACATGAGTAGCATGCATTGGAGAAAAATCTGGTCAGACCTTGTCCATCAGGGTCTTCAATATTTTCGTTCATCACCGATTCTTCTAGAATCTTCTTCTTGAGGGTTTCCTTCACTGCATCTTTCTGCTGCTTGACAACCTGTTGCACCTTGGGGTAAATGTGACACTGAGCTGGGTAGTGGGTGGTTCCTTCACAAAGGAAACAAGTCACCTGACTACTTGGGCACTCCTCAGTTGGGTGATTTTCTTCACAATGAGTGCATCCATCCTTGTGTTCTTCCTGGGTGTGTCCTATTTCTCCACAGATCTTGCACGCACAAGTCTTCTCCTTCGGATTGTCATAGCACTTCTGAATAAGTCGGGATCTTAACAGAGTGTTCTTGAATTCGTCCGAAGTTTCTGCTCCACTAAACCATTGTATGGCATGGTGCATTTTCCACCAGATCGGAGCACTTTGTGTAAAGTACTCAAGAGCGTGTTCCACTTCATACTTCCTTGAGATCAAGTTGCTCCCGAAGTGGTTCTCCATGTTTTGAATCCATATATCAGCCTCCAGCTGGGTCATTGGTCCAGAGACTACAAGTTCAGCTTCATACTCCATCTGGTAGGTTTGAGGTTTTGGGGATGAGACGGGTAAGAGAGGGAGGGAGATACACACAATACACACAATATTTTTTTGAGAATAGGTTTTATTTGTGGCCGTCGGAAAACACACACCAATGACGGCTCACAATTCATCGTATCTAACGTGAGTATATAAAAGGGGTTCAGACTTCTAATGGTCATATAATTATTCGAACACTTGATGGTCTTCGAGTTCTTCGGGTCTTGAGAGTCCTCTGTTGGTGTAGCTTCAATTCTTCAAACGCGTGGTGAAATCCTGTGTACTTTGAAGTAGAACTTCGTTGATTCTTCATGAGGTCAAAGGGGTAAGGGTATTGTCTAACTATTGGAGGTGAGAGAGAACATTTGATGAAGTTAGAAGAGATGAGAAGTAAAAGGTGTTCTTGAAAAATAGAAATTTTGAGAGATACTTTCCTAAGAAATTTCGAGTTTCTAAGGTCACGTCCTACAGTCAACATGTGCTCTGATACCATTTCTGTAGCGACCAGACTCAAAACGAGTCAAGCCTCTGTGTATCTGTGCCATCCCTCGATCAGTATGCTGGCACACACAGTACATCAATGTATATATTAAAGTGCAATCACATGGAAATAGCGTAAAACTGATATATACCTTAAATATCTCAGCGGAAGCAGTCAAGGGAGTGGAGTCCCAATAAACACC
>NC_058523.1:258426994-258434494 GCF_904849725.1 Hordeum vulgare subsp. vulgare | reverse complement strand
CAGGAGTGAGGCTACGGTTCTACGCTCAGCGACATGCCCTTGGATTCGGATGGACTCGTCTACCAGATGCTTCCGCTTAGTCTTCGTTAGATTATCTCATGAGTTGGCCTTCAACCACTTTATTGTACTCCTTTATTGTAATAAAGTACTCTTTATGAGATTTCGATTAATAAAGCTGTGTGATTGCACTCTTGAATATATACATTATGTACTGCGTGTGTACCAGCATGATCTTGGGATGGTACAGAAATACCAGAGGCTTGACTCGTTGAGTCGGGTCGCTACAGAAATGGTATTCAGAGCACATGCTGACCTTAGGACGTAACCTCTAGGAATGGAAAAGCCTTAGGAAGAAAACTATTTTCTCTTATATCTTCTATTTCCCCCTCTGATCATTTCTGACTTCTCTCCGATTTTCCAATGTTTAGATGGCCACCTTCGTCCCTGTTAAGTTCACGGAGTTTTGCCAGCCCGACACCACTATGCCGTTCGGAAAAGAGCTGGTGCAGATCACCAAGGATTTAAGGATTGCTGTGCCGACTATCACAGGGAAGCCAACTTCGTCTTACCCGGAGGATTCACGCTACAGGATCGAGGTGCATATTCCCGGAAGGACATTCGAACCGCGCACTGAGCCGATGGATTTCAATTTCATTGCACCCAACTGGATTCTCGGAAGGGACATGGCGATCCATTGTGCACTCGGACGTATCAAGGATGAATACAAAGGCTGCCCTATTTCTCCAGACCTATTCGCTGTATCCCAGAGAAATGAAGACGGAGACATCATCTCAAGCAAGACCAACGACGCTCTCTTGTCTTATGCCCAGACCATGGAGAAGCACATCGGAACTCTAGAGTATCACGCGATCAAGGACGCCCGGAAGATCAAGCAACTGTCACTCCGCGAGCTTGAACTTGAAGATGCAGCCCGGGAAGCCCACTATGAGCATGAGCTGGAAGTGAAGGATTTTCTGGAGCGGATCAAGAAGCTGAAGACTCGAGTTGCATACCTCGAGGAGGAACTGGACATGGGCGAGAACCTTCATCCCAAAGGAGACGTAGCCCCCGTGATCAGCAACGACGAGGACTATGAAGAAAGCTCCACCGAAGGACCCGACACCATGCTATTCTGAGGAGGACACTTAGACTAGACCACCAAATTTACTTTATCGTTTTACGTGTTAGGCCGATGTTTAGGATTATCGAATTTTGTATCCCCGTGTGAACCTTTGTGATGTTTGAATAAAATGTGTGGTGTGATACTTGTGTCTTGCATTCATATGGGTAGTGTAATTACTCTTAGACCATTGTTCTATGCTAATCTCACCCCTCTACAAACATCAGATGCCTCCGAGACGCGCCCCTACCTCCAACTTTCCGCCGGAACTCACCCAGTTGATCCAGCAACAAAACACCCTGATGCAGCTGATCATCCAGAACCAGAACAACAACAACCATCATCCACCCCAGGCCGACAACCTTACCCGTTTTCTGAGGTTGAACCCTCCAACTTTCTCCAGCAGCATTGAGCCCATTGTGGCAGATGATTGGCTTCGCAAGATGGAGCGTGAGCTCATCACCGCTGGTTATTCTGAAGCTGAGAAGGTGCGTTTTGCCGCGCATCAACTTGAAGGCCCTGCAGCTACTTGATGGGAGAACTACACCACCACTTATCCCATTGCTGGAGTCACTTGGGAACAATTCAAGCAAGCCTTCCGCACCGCACATGTCTCAGCTGGTGCAATGAGTCTGAAGAAGCGTGAGTTTCGCAACTTACGCCAGGGGAATCGCACCGTGGCCCAGTACGTTGATGATTTCAGCATGCTCGCCCGTTATGCACCTGGAGATGTGGCTGATGATGCGGCCAAGCAGGAGAAGTCCTTGGAAGGACTGAATGATGAGCTGAGCATCCAATTGACGGTAGCCACCTTCAACAACTACCAGGAGCTGGTTGATAAGGCCCTCATCTTGGAGGGGAAACATCAGCAGATGGAGAACCGCAAGCGAAAGTATGGGGTTGGAAAGTTCAACTCCGGCACTCAGCAGAAGCCTCGCTACACCCCTTATCCAGGGAATGCCGGGACTGGATCCGGTAAGTTTGGAGGACACGTTCAGCATAACCACCCTATGCACAACCATGGAGGCCACAACCATGGAGGAAATGGGAATCACCGAAACAACAACAACTTCAAGAATGGCGGTACTGGCACTGAGCAGCATTCAGCTCCAGCTCAGAAGGATCTGACTCACATCACTTGCTTCAAGTGTCAGAAGAAGGGACACTATGCCACTGATTGTCCCCAGAACAAGCAGGGAAATGGCAACGGCAACGGCAACGGCAACTCTGCAGCTAAGAAGCCCAATCTTTTTCCTCGAGCTCAGGTGAACCACATTGATGTGGAAGAAGTCTATGATCACCCCGATACTGTGGTTGGTAAGTTTTTGTTAAATTCACATCCAGTATTGGTACTTTTTGATTCTGGTGCAACGCATTCATTCATATCAAGGGTAGTTGTGGAAAAGTATAGTTTGCCAAGTAGAACCCTCAACCAACCTATTAAGGTCAGTTCCCCAGGAGGCATGATGACAGCCGGGATAGGATGCCATGCTTTGAGTCTCAACATCGGGAACCATAATTTTCCCACCGACCTCATCGTATTAGAGTCCCAGGGATTGGATGTAATTCTAGGCATGGATTGGATGGCCAAGTATGAAGGGAATATCGACTGTGCCCTTAAGTCTATTTTGCTCACCACCCCCGAGCAGAAGCGGATTAAGTATGTGTCTCAGCGCCCGACACGGAGTAAGCGAGTAAACTCTCTCACGGGAGTAGTCCAGGAGGAAGTACCAATCGTACAGGAGTATCCAGATGTATTTCCGGAGGAATTGCCGGGCATGCCACCCGATAGAGAGATTGATTTCTTGATTGAGCTATTACCCGGAACAGCCCCGATATCCAAGAGACCTTATCGGATGCCCGCAAATGACTTGATAGAAATCAAGAAGCAAATTAAAGAGTTATTGGACAAAGGGTATATTCGCCCAAGTTCTTCACCTTGGGGAGCCCCAGTGCTCTTAGTTGAAAAGAAGGACAAGTCCCTGAGAATGGTTGTCGATTATCGTGCATTAAACGATGTGACCATCAAGAACAAGTACCCCTTGCCGATGATCAACGATCTGTTTGATCAGTTAGTTGGAGCTCGCATATTCTCAAAGATCGATCTTCGATCCGGGTATCATCAGTTGAAAATTCGTGAACAGGATATACCCAAGACAGCCTTTACCACTCGGTATGGCTTGTATGAGTACACGGTCATGTCATTTGGACTGACTAATGCTCCGGCATATTTTATGAATCTGATGAACAAGGTATTTATGGAGTACTTGGACAAGTTTGTCGTGGTGTTCATCGACGACATACTGATATTCTCCAAGAACGAAGAGGAACACAAGGAACATCTGCGTCTAGTTCTGGAGAAGCTTCGAGAGCATAAGCTATATGCAAAGATCAGAAAATGTGAGTTTTGGTTGAAGGAAGTCGGATTTCTCAGACACGTCATCTCAGGAGAAGGACTAGCAGTGGACCCTGCCAAGGTCGCAGCAGTCACCGAATGGGTAGCACCCACTTCAGTCAAGGAGATCCGTAGTTTCCTCGGACTTGCCAGATATTACCGGAGGTTCATTGAGAATTTCTCAAAGATTGCCAAGCCCATGACAGAGTTATTGAAGAAGGAATCCAAGTATGTTTGGACTGAGGATTGTGAAACCAGTTTTCAAGAGCTGAAGGAACGTCTTGTGACAGCCCCAGTGCTGATATTGCCGAACATTCAGAAGGATTTCCAGGTTTATTCTGACGCCTCTCGTCAAGGACTTGGAGGAGTGCTCATGCAAGAAGGCAAAGTTGTAGCCTATGCATCCAGACAGCTCAGACCTCATGAGTTGAATTATGCCACACATGACTTGGAACTAGCAGTCGTAGTGCACGCTCTCAAGACCTGGAGACATTTCCTGATCGGAAATAGTTGTGATGTTTACACTGATCACAAGAGCCTGAAATATATCTTCACGCAGAAGGAGTTGAACCTCAGACAGAGGCGATGGCTAGAGTTGATCAAGGACTATGACATGAGATTGCATTATCACCCAGGAAAGGCAAATGTTGTATCACATGCCTTGAGCCATAAGAGTTATGTGAACACACTCACAGCGGGAGGATTACCCCAGGAGTTAGCCGATGATCTCCGAGAGCTCAAATTGGAGATAGTTCCAAGAGGATTTGTTGCCACTTTGGAAATTCAGTCTACTTTGACGGAAAAGATCCGTGAAGCACAGAAAGCTGACAAAGAGATAGCCGAGATTAAGCAGAAAATGGAAGACGGGAAAGCTAAAGGTTTTCGTGAGGATGAACACGGAACTTTATGGTTTGAGGATCGCATCTATGTGCCCAATGATCCCAAACTCAGGAAGTTGATACTTCACGAAGCCCATGATTCCCCGTACTCGATACACCCCGGTAACACTAAGATGTATCTGGATCTGAAAGAAAGTTTCTGGTGGACAGGATTGAAGAAAGACATTGCCGAGTACGTAGCTATATGCGATGTTTGTCAGCGAGTAAAAGCCGAGCATCAGAAGCCAACAGGTTTGCTCCAACCTCTGCAAATACCCGAATGGAAATGGGAAAAGCTTGGTATGGACTTCATCACAGGATTACCCAGGACCCGTTCTGGCTATGATTCTATCTGGGTTGTGGTCGATCGTTTGACCAAGGTAGCTCACTTCATTCCGGTGAAGACTACCTACACAAGTGCCAAGCTGGCCAAGATTTATATGACGAGGATAGTATGTCTGCACGGAGTACCAAAGAGCATTGTGTCAGATAGAGGGACTCAGTTCACATCAAAATTTTGGCACCAACTGCATGAAACCTTGGGAACGAGATTGGAGTTCAGCACAGCATTTCACCCGCAGACAGATGGACAGACCGAGAGAGTTAATCAGATTCTGGAAGACATGTTGAGAGCTTGCGCACTAGACTATGGGTCTAGTTGGGATGACAATTTACCTTATGCCGAGTTCTCATACAACAACAGCTACCAGACCAGTCTGAAGATGGCCCCTTTCGAAGCTCTATACGGAAGGAGGTGCAGAACACCGTTGATGTGGGATGGAGTTGGAGACCGACAACTTTTTGGTCCCGACCTCATCCGAGATTCGGAAGAGAAGGTCAAGCTTATTCGTGACCGACTCAAGATAGTTCAGTCTAGGCAGAAGAGTTATGCCGACAGCAAACGCAAGGAAGTAACGTACGAAGTGGGAGACCGAGCATATCTTCGGGTGTCTCCACTTCGAGGAATCAAGAGATTCGGTGTGAAAGGAAAACTAGCACCACGTTTCATTGGCCCCTACAAAATTCTTGAATGTAGAGGCGAAGTTGCATACAAACTGGAACTGCCGGAAGGATTGTCCTGAGTTCATGATGTCTTCCATGTTTCCCAGTTGAAGAAATGCCACGCTGAGATGGCCGATGTTCCGTTGAGAGATACAGTGCCCTTAGAGGCCATACACCTTGACAGCGATCTGACGTATGAGGAGAAACCCGTCCGAATTCTCGAGACCGCCAACAGAGTTACCCGCAGCAAGATCATCAAGTTCTGCAAGGTGTTGTGGAGCCACCAAACCGAGGAAGAAGCCACCTGGGAACGAGAAGAGGACCTTCGTCGAGACCACCCGCACCTATTTTCTAGCCAACCCGAATCTCGAGGGCGAGATTCATCTTAAGGTGGGTAGGTTTGTAACATCCCAATTCTCGTAAATTCGGATGTTAATAGATCATTCATTTGCATTCCATATTTTATGCATCATTGTGTTCTTCTGAAAAATTTTATCGTTATGTGACTGCGGGCAATTTATCGGAGCGGAGATAATATGACTTCTCCCCTGTGAGTTAAAGTCACCATTTTTGGTTTTTGCAAATTTTTCCAAACTCCGAATTATTTTAGTCGAGTTTTTTTTTCGATCGCGTTGTGTGATCCTAGTGCATAAAACATTTTTTTTAGTTGCATTAGGTGGAACTAGGGTTCCTATATATATTATATATATATTAGTTGTATATGTTATTTTGTTTTCTCCTAGTTCTAGTGCATATATGTATATTAGTTCCTACTTTTTGTTAGCTAGGAATATATATATATATTTTTTACTGTTTTGGTTTTCTTTCTTTTCTTTTTGGCTGCTGTTAGTTTGTTTTAAAAAATAAATAAAATAAATATAGAACTGCCAGGCCGAGCCACAAGGGCTCAGCCCAGCCCCCATGCCTGCACGCATGCAATTTCCATGCATGCACTCCTTCCCCACGTGAGTCCTCCCTCCCCTTTCCTTATTTCTCTCCTTCCTTCTTTCTCTCCCTCCTTTTCCTTTTACTCCCCACGTTCACCTCTCCCTCTCTTTCCTATTTTCTCTCCCATGATCTCCTTCCCAAAGTTCTCCCTCTCCTTCCTTCTACTCCCCTCCCCTAAGCCTATATAAACCCCCCCCCCCACCGTCACCTCTCCCCAACCCTAGCCGCCGTCTCTCCACCGCCGCCTCCACAAGCCGGCGCCGGCGCCTCACCCCACCGCCGCCCTAGCCGCCGCCGCGAGCAGTGGCAGCAGCCCGAAAGCTGCTGCACCTCGGCCTCGCCGCGGAGGAGGAGCCCTCCCCGAACTCTCTCTCCACCGCCGCCTCTTCCCCGCGGAGGAGGAACCTCACCGCCGCCGCCCGACGCCCCACCGCCCGGAGCTACTCCCTCCTTCCTCGCCGGCCATATCCTTTCTTGCCGGTGCAACACCTCCAGAAGCAGGTAGCAACCTCTCTCTCTCTATTTCATGCACTCCATCTCAGCCATTAGAAGCTTGCCACGTGTGCCTCTCATTAGCACTAGCAGTTTCGTAAATTTCTGTCCAGATTTCGAAAACAGAAACTTTAAATCTTGTTTTGTTCACAACTTTTTATCCCTACGTCCAATGACATTGATTCTTTTTCCAGTAGCTCAAAAATTGCCTGTAGTTTTTAAAAATATATAATGTTTTTGTGTTTGGAATGTTTAAATATAAGTTAGAGCAGATTTAGTTTAAACACTGTTTTGCCTATTCCAGGAGTTTGAAAAATGATATTGAGTTGATTCTTTTTGCTACTGTTTTCTAGTGATAAAACCTTACTCTAGTAGAATTTTCAGAATTTGCCAAGTATTGTTACTAGTGTTTTCAACAGAAACAAGTTTCTGTCCTACCGACGCGCGATAAAATTCTTTTGCGTAGTCGTTTGCCAATCATTGCATGTGATGTTATTTTTACTCGTGGCATGATTGAATTACTTATGGTGTGCTTGGTGTTTGTATCGGTAGATCATCCGGAGTGCGAAGCGTGTTACTTAGAGACGCTCGAGCAGGACAACTATCATCAAGGCAAGTCATCTTTGATCATGTTATTTTACCTATGTTTTCAATGCATAGTAGAT
>NC_058523.1:258399494-258404494 GCF_904849725.1 Hordeum vulgare subsp. vulgare | reverse complement strand
AAAGATCGATCTTGGAGAACACTCAGGCTCCAACTAACTGGTCAAACAGATCGTTGATCATCGGTAAGGGATACTTGTTCTTGGTGGTCGCCTCGTTCACTGCACGATAATCGACTACCATTCTCAAGGACTTATCCTTCTATTCAACCAAGAGCACTTGGGCTCCCCAAGGTGAAGAACTTGGGCGAATATACCCTTTGTCCAACAACTCCTTAATTTGCTTCTTGATTTCTTCTAAATCATTTGCGGGCATCCGGTAGGGTCTCTTGGATATCGGGGCTGTTCCGGGTAATAGCTCAATCAGGAACTCAATCTCTCTATCCGGTGGCATGCCCGGCAATTCCTCCGGAAATACATCTGGGTATTCTTGCACAATCGGTACTTCCTCCTGGACTATTCCCGTGAGAGTGTTTACCCGATTACTCCGTGTCGGGCGCTGGGATACGTACTTAATCCGCTTTTGCTCGGGGGTGGTGAGCAAAATAGACTTAAGGGCACAATCAATATTCCCTTCGTACTTGGCCAACCAATCCATGCCTAGGATTACATCCAATCCCTCAGACTCTAATACGATGAGGTCGGTGGGAAACTTATGGTTCCCGATGTTGAGACTCAAAGCATGGCATCCTATCCCGGCTGTCATCATGCCTCCTGGGGAACTCACCTTAATAGGCTGGCTGAGGGTTCTAGTTGGCAAACTATACTTTTCCACAACTACCCTTGATATGAATGAATACGTTGCACCAGAATCAAAAAGTACCAATACTGGACGTGAATTTAGCAAAAACTTACCAACCACAGTATCGGGGTGATCATAGACTTCTTCAACATCAATGTGATTCACCTGAGCTCGGGGAAAAGGATTGGGCTTCTTTGGTGCTGAGTTGCCGTTGCTGTTTCCATTTCCCTGCTTGTTCTGGGGACATTCAGTGGCATAGTGTCCCGTCTTTTGACACTTGAAGCAGGTGATGTGATTCAGATCCTTCTGAGCTGGAGCGGAATGATGCTGAGTGCCGGTACCACCATTCTTGAAGTTGTTGTTGTTGCGGTGGTTCCCATTTCCTCAATGGTTGTGGCCTCCATGGTTGTGCACTGGGTGGTTATGTTGGACGTGTCCCCCAAACTTACCGGATCCAGTCCCGGTATTCCCTGAATAGGGGGTGTAGCGACGCTTCTGCTGAGTGCCGGAGTTGAACTTCCCATTGCCATACTTCCGCTTGCGGTTCTCCATCTGCTGATGTTTCCCCTCCAAGATGAGGGCCTTATCTACCAGCTCATGGTAGGTGTTGAAGTTGGCTACAGTCAGCTGAATGCTCAGCTCATCATTGAGTCCCTCCAAGAACTTTTCCTGCTTGGCCGTATCATCGGCCACATCTCCAGGTGCATAACAGGCGAGGATGCTGAATTCATCAGCATACTGAGCCACAGAGCGATTTCCCTGCCGTAAGTTGTGAAACTCACGCTTTTTCAGACTCATGGCCCCAGCTGAGACATGAGCGGTGCGGAAGGCTTGTTTGAACTGCTCCCAAGTGACTCCAGCAATGGGGTATGTGGTGGTGTAGTTCTCCCACCATGCAGCTGCAGGGCCTTCAAGTTGATGCGCGGCAAAGTGCACCTTCTTGGCTTCAGTAGATCCAGGAGTGATTAGTTCCCGCTCCATCTTGCGGAGCCAATCATCTGCCACAACGGGCTCAATGCTGCTGGAGAAAGTCGGAGGGTTCAACCTCTGGAAACGGGTGAGATTATCGGCCTGGGGTGGATGATGGTTGTTGTTCTTGTTCTGGTTCTGAATGATCAGCTGCATCAGGGTATTCTGTTCCTGAATCAACTGTGTGAGTTTCGGCAGGAAGTTGGAAGCAGGGTCACGTCTCGGAGGCATCTTGTGTTTGTAGAGCGGTGGGATTAGCATAGAACAATGGCCTAAGGAGTAATTACACTGCCCATATGAAATGCAACAAACAAGTATCACACCACACATTTTATGCAATATCATCACAAAAGGTTCACACACGGGGATACAAGTTTCGATAACCTAAACATCGGCCTAAGCGTTTAACGATAAGATAAATTGGTGGACTAGTCTAAGTGTCCTTCTCAGAAAAGCATGGTGGTGGGTCCTTCGGTGGAGCTTGCTTCGTAGTCCTCCTCATTGCTGATCAAGGGGGCTACGTCTCCTTCAGGGTGAAGGTTCTCGCCCATGTCCAATTCTTCCTCCAGATATGCGACACGAGCCATCAGCTTCTCGATCCTCTCCAAGAAGTCCTTCACCTCCAATTCGTGCTCATAGTGGGCTTCCCGGGCTGCTTCTTCGAGTCCGAGTTCGCGGAGCGACAGTTGCTTGATCTTCCTAGCATCCTTGACGACACGATGCTCCAGAGTCCCCCTGTGGTTCTCCAAGGTCTGGGCATAGGACAGGAGAGCGTCATTGATCTTGATTGAGATGATTTCTCCATCTTCTCCTCTCCGGGATATCGTGAATAGGTCCGGTGAAATAGGGCAGCCTCTGTACACTTCCTTGATACATCTGAGTGCATAATGGACCGCCATGTCTCTTTCGAGAATCCAGCTTGGTGCGATGAACTTGAAGTCCACGGGCTCAGTGTGCGGCTTGAATGTCCTTCCGGGGATGTGCACCTCAATCCTGTAGCGTGAATCGTCCGGGTAAGATGAGGTAGGCTTCCCTGTGATAGTCGGCAGAGCAATCCTCAAGTCCTTGGTGATCTGCATCAGCTCCTTTCCGAAAGGCATAGTGGCGTCGGGCTGGCAAAACTCCGTGAACTTAACGGGGATGAAGGTGGCCATCTAAAATATTGCAAAATCGGAGAGAAGTCAGAAATGAGCAGAAGAGGAAATAGAAGGTTTATAGACATAAGAAAAATAGTTTTCTTCCTAAGGCTTTTCCAATCCTAGAGGTTACGTCTTACGGTCTGCGTGTGCTCTGATACCATATCTGTAGCGACCCGACCAGAAACGGCGAAGTCTCTGGTGTTTCCTTACCATCCCAAGATCATGCTGTTACACACATAGTACATCAATGTATATATCAAGAGTTCAATCACACAACTTTGTTAATCGAAATCTCATATGGAGTACTTTATTACAATAATGGATTACAATAAAGTGGCTGAAGGCCATCTCATGAGATAACTAACGAAGACTAGCGGAAGCTTCAAAAGTAGATGAGTCCATCTGACTCCAGTGCAATATCACAGAGCGTAGATCGTAGCCTCACCCCTGGTCGAAAAAGTACTCTGCAACATGATACGTTGCAGCCGTGTAGGTCAGCATATGGAATATGCCGGCAAGTCATCAAGGAGAGGGCGTGAAATAATAATCATCTATTCTACATGCATATATGGCAGGTGGGGATATAAGTTTTTAGCGAAAAGCAAGTTTTCTCCTACATCAAGAGAGGGCTAAAAGCAAAATGTTACTACATTGTTGGTTATTAACGAGATGGTTCCGCCAACCAATTCTCGTACCCGAGTTGTCGATAATTCCCACATCATTTTTAAATTGTGTTGAGAGTTCAGGAAAATTTCAATACCTTCGGCTCAAGTTGGCCATGACCGTGGACACGGCTAATCGATTAGGTTTGGGCACTCTGCAGAGTATTGCACACGTTCCCCACAAGATTTGATCGCCTTCGGATATGTCCTCGCACTTCAGGGTGTTTGAAGACCGGATGATCAAAACATGGTCTTTCAATGGGTCCCACTGATCCCCTGTCGGTGCCCATCCAATCCTACCGTTCTTCTACATCTACTAGCACCGCCTGTCCAGAGTCGCCGCGTTGTCCAACCAAGCCAGAGCCCATAATGACTTGTGGCTATGCAGGTAAGCCTTGGGTCTTGAAGCCTCCGTCCATCCCGTCGAGCCTGGGTGAAGCTTTCCGCAAGATGTCATGGCACTTCCCCATGCATCCCGGGTTGTCCACTGGTTTCTCCAGGGAGCCCATCTAAACCGTCCTTCACCCAGAGTTGCATTGCATCACGAGGTCTTGAAAAGTCTTGTCTTAACCGGTCTTGGTTATTAAATTATTCTCGCATCTCTCGTGATAAACTGTCAACCAGAACCCCGTCTACACAAGCATAGCAAAGTAAAGTTAGTCGTCCCGGGCCAAGTAACGGGGTTGTTGGGTGCCTACCACATGATACTACAACAATTAACCAATATTTCCAAGTATCTACTCAGCATGCAATAGGGTGTTTGAATGGTAGAGCTACAATGCATAAAACATAGGTAATACATGATCAAATGACTTGACTTGCTGATAATTGTCGTTATCGAGCGCTTCTAAGTAGCACGCTTCGCACTCCGGGTGATCTATCGATACAAACAAATACACACCATAAGCAGTACCATCATTAACAAGCAAAATAACATCACTAGCATAATACTACTAATGCATAAAGTGAAGAAAAATCACTTAACATAAGCAAAACAGAATCTTTTTTTGATAAAACCCCAACTAAAAATATTTAACGAAGCAGCAGCAAAAAGAATCAAATTAAAAGCTATTTTTAAACTGCTGGAATAAGTAGAACAAGGTTTAAACTAAATCTGATATAATTCAAATTTTGAAAATTCAAACATAAGCAAATAATGTATTTTCGGAAACTACAGGAAACTTGTGATCTACTGGAAAAAGAATCAACTTCATTGGATCTGTAGATCAAAAGTTATAGGGAAAACAAAATTGAAACTCCCTTTGTTTCTAAACTAAAACAGATAAAAAGAAAAATTGATCTAGCGAACAGGGGGGTTAGGTGGCACCTTCTAGTTGGTTGGGAGGGTGTGTGCTGCGGGGCTAACTAGCGAACGACCGGCACTTAAACAAAAACCTTCGGCTAAAAATAAGTGAGACACAAAACGTTCAGTTCTTTAACTAAAAACCGATGGTGTACCGTGATCTAATCTCACTCGTTGATGTATGATCTAACGGCTACAGGTGGTGGGGGTCCTCACCGTGAGTTGCAGGGGATTGGGCTTGGCTCCGG
>NC_058523.1:258386994-258394494 GCF_904849725.1 Hordeum vulgare subsp. vulgare | reverse complement strand
TCCGAAAGGAGCTGATGTAGATAACCAAGGACTAAAGGATTGCTCTACCGACTATCACTCGGAAGCCTACTTTGTCTTACCCAGAGGATTCACGCTACAGGATTGAGGTGCACATCCACGGAAGGACATTCGAGCCGCGCACTAAGCCTGTGGACTTCAAGTTCATCTCACCCAGCTAGATTCTCACAAGGGACATGGCGGTCGATTGTGCACTCGGACGTATCAAGGAAGTGTACAGAGGCTGCCCTATTTCACCGGACCTACTCACGGTATCCCAGAGAGAAGAAGATGGAGAAGTAATCTCAATCAAGACCAAAGACGCTCTCCTATCCTATGCCCAGACCTTGGAGATGCACAGCGGGACTGTGGAGCACCGTGTGGTCAAGGACGCCAGGAAGATCAAGCAACTGTCGCTCCGCGAACTCAAACTCGAAGAAGCAGCCCGGGAAGCCCACTATGAGCACGAATTGGACGTGAAGGATTTCTTGGAGAGGATCATGAAGCTGAAGGCTCGCGTCTCATATCTGGAGGAAGAACTGGACATGGGAGAGAATCTTCACACTGAAGGAGACGTAGCCCCCTTGATCAGCAATGAGGAGGACTACGAAGCAAGCTCCCCCAACGGACCTACCACCATGCTCTTCTGAGGAGGACACTTAGACTAGTCCACAAATTTATCTTATCGTTAAACGCTTAGGCCGATGTTTCGGTTATCGAAACTTGTATCCCCGTGTGTGAACCTTTTGTGGTGATAATGAATAAATGTGTGGTGTGAAAACTTGTTTGTTGCTTTTCATATGGGTAGTGTAATTACTCTTTAGACCCTTGTTCTATGCTAATTCCAACCCTCTACAAACACCAGCTTCCAGCTTCCCGCCGGAACTCACACAGTTGATTCAGCAACAGAATGCCCTGATGCAGCTCATCATTCAGAACCAGAACAATAACAACAACCATCGTCCACCCCAGGCTGACAATCTCACCCATTTTCCGAGGTTGAACCCTCCGACTTTCTCCAGCAGCATTGAGCCCATTATGGAAGATGACTGGCTCCGCATGATGGAGAGGGAACTAATCACTGCTCGATGTACTGAAGCTGAGAAGGTGCGCTTTACCGCGCAACAACTCGAAGGCCCCGCAGGTGCATGGTGGGAGAACTACACCACCACATACCCTATTGCTGGTGTCACTTGTGAGCAGTTCAAGCAAGCCTTCCGCACCGCTCATGTCTCACCTGGGGCCATGAGTCTGAAGAAGCGTGAGTTTTGCGACTTACGCCAGGGAAATCACTCTGTGGCTCAGTATGTTGATGAATTCAGCATGCTCGCTCGTTATGCACCTGGAGATGTGGCCGATGATGCGGCCAAGCAAGAAAAGTTCTTGGAGGGACTCAACGATGAGTTGAGCATTCAGGTGACTGTAGCCAACTTCAATAACTACCAGGAGCTGGTAGATAAGGCCCTCATCTTGGAGGGGAAACATCAGCAGATGGAGAACCACAAGCGGAAGTATGGCAATGGGAAGTTCAACTCCGGCACTCAGCAGAAGCCTCACTACACCCCCCATTCAGGGAATACCGGGACTGGATCCGGTAAGTTTGGAGGACACGTCCAGCATAATCATCCAGTGCACAACCATGGAGGCCACAACCATGGAGGAAATGGGAACCACCACAACAACAACAACTTCAAGAATGGCGGTACGAGCACTCAGCATCATTCCACTCCAGCTCAGAAGGACCTGACTCATATCACCTGCTTCAAGTGCCAGAATATGGGACACTATGCCACTGAATGTCCCCAGAACAAGCAGGGAAATGGAAACGGCAACGGCAACTCAACAGCAAAGAAGCCCAATCCTTTTCCCCGAGCTCAGGTGAATCACATTGATGTTGAAGAGGTCTATGATCACCCCGATACTGTGGTTGGTAAGTTTTTGCTTAATTCACGTCCAATATTGGTACTTTTTGATTCTGGTGCTACGCATTCATTCATATGAAGGGTAGTTGTGGAAAAGTATAGTTTACCAACTAGAAACTTCAGCCAGCCTATTAAGGTCAGTTCCCCAGGAGGCATGATGACATCCGGGATAGGATGCCATGCTTTGAGTCTCAACATTGGGAACCATAAGTTTCCCACTGACCTCATCGTATTAGAGTCTGAGGGATTGGATGTAATCCTACGCCTGGATTGGTTTTCCAAGTATGAAGGGAACATTGATTGTGCCCTTAATTCTATTTTGCTCACGACACCTGAGCAAAAGCGGATTAAGTACGTATCCCAAAGCCCGTCACGGAGGAAACGGGTAAACTCTCTCACGGGAGTAGTCCAGGAGGAAGTACCGATTGTACAAGAATACCCAGATGTATTTCCGGAGGAATTGTCGGGCATGCCACCGGATAGAGAGATTGAGTTCCTAATTGAACTATTACCTAGAATAGCCTCGATATCCAAGAGACCCTATCGGATGCCCGCAAATGATTTACTAGAAATCTAGAAGCAAATTAAGTTGTTGTTGGACAAAGGGTATATTCGCCCTAGTTCTTCACCTTGGGGAGCCCCGGTGCTCTTGGTTGAAAAGAAGGATAAGTCTTTGAGAATGGTAGTCGATTATCGTGCATTGAACGAGGCGACCATTAACAACAAGTATCCCTTTCCGATGATCAACGATCTGTTTGACCAGTTAGTTGGAGCCCGAGTGTTCTCCAAGATTGATATTCGTTCCGAGTATCATCAGCTGAAAAATCGTGAACAAGATATACCCAAGACAACCTTCACCACCCGGTGTGGTCTGTATGAGTACACGGTCATGTCATTTGGACTTACTAATGCTCCGACATATTTTATGAATCTCATGAACAAGGTATTTATGGAATACTTGGACAAGTTTGTCGTGGTGTTCATCGATGACATACTGATATTCTCCAAGAATGAGGAGGAGCACAAGGAACACTTACGTTTAGTGTTGGAGAAACTTCGAGAGCATCAGTTGTATGCGAAGTTCAGCAAATGTGAATTCTGGTTGAAGGAAGTCGGATTCCTCGGACACGTCATTTCAGGAGAAGGTATAGCAGTTGATCCTGCCAAGGTTGCAGCAGTTACTGAATGGGTAGCACCCTCTTCAGTTAAGGAGATCCACAGTTTCCTCGGACTTGCCGGATATTACCGGAGGTTCATTGAGAATTTCTCAAAGATCGCCAAGCCCATGACAAAGTTGTTGAAGAAGGAGACCAAGTATGTTTGGACCGAGGAATGTGAAGCAAGTTTCAACGAGTTGAAGAAATGTCTTGTTACAGCCCCAGTGCTGATATTGCCGAACATTCGGAAGGATTTCTAGGTTTATTGTGACGCTTCTCGTCAAGGACTTGGAGGAGTGCTCATGCAAGAAGGAAAACTTGTAGCCTATGCATTCAGACAGCTCAGAACCCATGAGTTGAATTATGCCACACCTGACTTGGAACTAGCAGCTGTAGTGCATGCTCTCAAGACCTGGAGACATTTCCTGATCGGAAATAGTTGTGATGTTTACACTGATCACAAGAGCCTGAAATATATCTTCACGCAGAAGGAGTTGAACCTCAGACAGGGGAGATGGCTAGAGTTGATCAAGGACTATGACATGAGATTGCATTATCACCCAGGAAAGGCAAATGTTGTATCACATGCCTTGAGCCATAAGAGTTATGTGAACACACTCATAGCGGGAGGATTACCCCAGGAGTTAGCCGATGATCTCAGAGAGCTCAAATTGGAGATAGTTACAAGAGGATTTGTAGCAATGTTGGAAATTCAGTCCACCTTGACCGAAAAGATCCGCGAAGCACACAAATCAGACAACGAGATAGCTGAGCTAAAGCAGAGAATGAATGACGGGAAGGCTAAAGGTTTTCGTGAGGATGAATGAGGGGCATGGTTTGAGGACCGTATCTATGTGCCCAATGATCCTGAACTCAGGAAGTTGATACTTCAGGAGGCCCATGATTCCCCGTACTCGATACATCCAGGCAACACCAAGATGTATCTGGACTTGAAAGAAAGTTTCTGGTGGACAGGAATGAAGAAGGACATTGCCGAGTTTGTAGCAATATGCGATGTTTTTCAGCGAGTAAAGGCCGAGCATCAGAAGCCAACAGGATTGCTTGAACGTTTGCCGGTACCCGAGTGGAAATGGGAGAAGCGTGGTATGGACTTCATCACAGGATTACCCAGGACCCGTTCTGGTTATGATTCTATCTGGGTTGTGGTCGATCACTTGACCAAGGTAGCTCACTTCATTCCCGTGAAGACTACTTAAACGAGTGCCAAGCTGGCCAAGATCTATATGACCAGGATCGTATGTATACATGGAGTACCGAAGAGTATTGTGTCAGATAGAGGGACTCAATTCACGTCAAAATTCTGGCACCAACTACACGAAACCTTGGGAACAAGATTGGAGTTCAGTTCGACTTTTCACCCTCAGACTTACGGACAGACCAAGAGAGTCAATCAGATTCTGGAGGACATGTTGAGAGCTTGCGCACTAGACTATGGGTCTAGCTAGGATGACAATTTACCTTATGCCGAGTTCTCATACAACAACAACTATCAGACCAGTCTGAAGATGGCCCCTTTCGAAGCTTTATACAGAAGGAGGTGCAGAACACCATTGATGTGGGATGGTGTTGGAGACTGACAAGTTTTTGGTCCCGACCTTATCCGAGATTCTGAAGAGAAGGTGAAGCTGATTCGTGACCGACTCAAGATAGCTCTGTCCAGACAGAAGAGTTATGCTGACAGCAAACGCAAGGAAGTAACATACGAAGTGGGAGACCGAGCATACCTTCGGGTGTCTCCACTTCGAGGAATCAAGAGATTTGGTGTAAAAGGAAAGTTAGCACCCCGATTCATTGGCCCCTACAAAATTCTTGAACGTAGAGGTGAAGTTGCATATAAACTGGAATTGCCGGAA
The DNA here is from genome assembly GCF_904849725.1 of Hordeum vulgare subsp. vulgare. NCBI lineage: Eukaryota > Viridiplantae > Streptophyta > Magnoliopsida > Poales > Poaceae > Hordeum > Hordeum vulgare. The sequence goes on along the minus strand of NC_058523.1, from coordinate 258,389,544 downwards.
GGATTGTCCGGAGTTCATGATGTCTTCCATGTATCCCAGTTGAAGAAATACCATGCTGAGATGGCTGATGTTCCGTTTAGAGATACAGTGCCCCTAGAGGCCATACAGCTTGACAGTGATTTGACATATGAGGAGAAACCTGTCATGATTCTCGAGACTGCCAACAGAGTTACCCGTAGCAAGATCATAAAGTTTTGCAAGGTTTTGTGGAGTCACCACACCGAGGTAGAAGCCACTTGGGAACGAGAAGAGGATCTTCGTCGAGACCACCCGCACCTATTTTCTATCCAACCCGAATCTCGAGGGCGAGATTCATCTTAAGGTGGGTAGGTTTGTAACATCCCAAATTGCCTAATTTGAAATGTTTTACAATTGTAGCTGAGCATCTATGCATATTGGTAGAAAGAAAGTTGGCATTGGAATTCTTTCAAATTTTCCTTGTGCATTTCTATTTTTCTTCGTCCAAGAAATGCCAGGAAATAAATTTTTGCAAGCAAGAAAGAGAGGAGGAATATGACCCTCCAAAACCAGGGGCATTTTTGAAATATTTTGAGCCAAGAAAACCAAAATATTATTGAGAAATAAATTGCAAAGCTGTTAGGGGTTTTTTCTAAAATAACATTTTTGAAAGTTTTTATTTTGGCCTTGGAAAAATGTTAAACGTGTAGAGTTTTTTTTCTGAAAATTTTCATATATAATATCACTATTTTTAGATTTGATTTACTTGCCTTTTATTTTGATTTAGTTTCTGTTTTATGAAAACTAGGAAAAATACGCTTTTTTTTGGAAACCGCCCGAGCGTCATTTAGTGCCCTCGGCCGAATTCCCACCGCTGGGATCCGATTTGGATCCGGATCGGTCGTCCGATCCCGCGCCTCGCCCTTCCTCTCTCCCTGCACGTGGGCCCCCTGGCCGACCCAATCTCCCCACCGGCCACCTTCCTTCTTCCCCGCCCCGATCTCCTTCCTTCCTCGTCGGATCCTCGTCGGCCCTCTCCTGATCTCCCTCCCCTTCCTTCCCGAGAGCCCCTCCTCCCCCTATAAAATCCCCCCGTCGCCCCGCACCCCGTTCCCCTCGTCGCCACCCGAGCTCCTCGCCCCACGCCACCGCACCACCTCGCCGGAGTCCGAGCACCACCGCCACCCTCCGAGCCTCCTGCTGCTCACCCCCGTCGCCCCCACACCTCCCCGACGCCACCACAAGACACAGCAGGGCCACCGCCATCGCCTAGTGCCCTCGGCCTCGCCGGATACCCCCGGATCCACCGTCCCCGTCAACTGCGCTGCCTCTGCCTCATCGGAGACATCACTGGAGTCCACCTCCACCGTGGTGAATTTTTCCCTCCTCCTCCTCCATTAGATCGTAAACCAGCGCATGAGATTAGAACCACCGGTACCCCTTCGGTTTTTAAATAAAAACCGAACGGTTTTCTGCCCCACTTATTATTTAGCCGTAGATTAATTTTAATTTTAGGCCGTTCGCTAGTTAGCACCGCTGGGCACACCTCCCTGTTCAATCAGGAGCTACCACGTACCCCCCTGTTCGCTAGATCTAGTTTTTCTTTTTCTGTTTTAGTTTAGAAAACAGAGAGAGTTTCAATTTTGTTTTCTTTATAACTTTTGTTCTTGGACTCCAATGGAGTTGATTCTTTTTGCAGTAGTTTAAAGATTTCTTGTAGTTGTCGAAAACATATTATTTGCCTATGTTTGAAATCCCAAATTCTAATTTGAACAGATTTAGTTTAAATCTTGTTTTGCTTATTCCAGGAGTTGAAAAATAGCTTTTAATTTAATTCTTTTTTCTGCTGCTTCCTGGTCATCATATCTTTCAGTAGTTTAAGTTTCAATTTTTTTAAATACTTGTTACTTGGGGTTTTATCAAAAACAGATTTTGTTTTGGTTATGTTAAGTGAATTTCTTCACTTTATGCAATGGTGTTTATATGTTAGTGATTTTATTTTGTTTGTTAGTGATGGTAGTACTTATTGTGTGTATTTTGTTTGTATCGATAGATCACCCCGAGTGTGAAGCTTGCTATTTAGAAGCGCTTGATCACGACAACTATCAGCAAGGCAAGTTATTTGATCATGTATTACCTATGTTTTATGCATTGTAGTTCTACCTTTCTACACCCGATTGCATGCTGAGTAGGTACATGGAAATATTGGTCACTTGTTGTAGTATCATGTGGTAGGCACCCAACAACCCTGTTACTTGGCCCGAGACGACAAATTCTATTTTGCTATGCTTGAGTAGACGGGGTTCTGGTTGAGAGTCTATCGCGAGTGATGCGAGAATAATTTCATAACCAAGACTGGTTAAGTCAAGACTTATCAAGACCTCCTGATGCAATGCAAGTCTGGGTGAAGGACAGTTTAGATGGGCTCCCTGGACAAACGAGTGGACGACCCGGGATACATGGGGAAGTGCCATGACATCTTGCGGATAGCTTCACCCAGGCTCGAAGAGATGGACGGAGGCTTCAAGACCCAAGGCTTACCTGCACAACCACAAGTCATTATGGGATCTGGCTTGGTTGGACAACGCGGCG
>NC_058523.1:258359494-258381994 GCF_904849725.1 Hordeum vulgare subsp. vulgare | reverse complement strand
CAGACAGCGAACGATCGTTCGTTAGCCTGTTCGTCAGATTTTCTTTTTCCAAGGATTTTCCGCGATTATTTTCGATCGCGATTTCTACCGTCATCTTCGTTTTAGTTTATCTTTTCGCTCATTTATCGGAATCAGGTGATTCAAGCGCCCAGATCTTCTTCCCGAATCTCTCTTTCTGTTTAACAAACTTGAAGAAGATTTTTTTACTGTAAAATTTGACTCTAGTCCAAATTCGTAAATGGATCTTGTTTCTTTCGCAGTTTGAGTTTCGTTCCTTTGTTTGTTTTGATTCTTTTTGCAAACCGGAGTTCTTTAGTTGAACTTTCTGGTTAGATCTCTTATTTGAGTTTTACCCATGCATCTAGTTTGAGTGCTTATGTATTTTATTGTTTGTTTACGATAGAGTATCCGGAGTGCGAAGCTTGCTACTACGAGTCTCTAGGTTTTGCGGATCATCAGCAAGACAAGTAACACTTTGATCATACCCCTTTACTACCCAGTTTTATTGCATTAGATCAACCCTCAAACATTGCATGGTTAGGATCTGATTAACATGTGGGGTTTTGGGAAGTAGATGATGAGGTAGAACCTATTGTCCTATTTATTATCAAACCTTTGGGAGTTACTTGTACGTTATGCTTATATTGTTGTGCTATGCTCATAGACGTGGATTGGATGAGTGTATCCATGATACATGTGAGTATTGTTAATTAAGGGTTCACTTAAGGTGGCTACTTAAATACAAATCTGGGTGGATTGCTTGAGGCACCCTGGGGTACCCACTGGTTGTCAGGACACCTGGAGTAATCCAGCGTTGTCCTAGGATATCCCGGACTAACCGTGTGATCATCCTACGGTCCGCCACCCAGGCTCAAAGGGATCATAAGATTATTCTGTCTAGAGACTTTCGTGTGCATCCACAAGCCACTATGGGCTCTGGCATGGTTGAGTAAGTTGTGTGAAGCTCTTGAAGCGGTAGACTAGCCGATGTAGTGGGTTGTAGGTGGTACGGTCTACCTAGAGTAGAGAGTTAATGCTTCAGAAAGATTGTGTCTCGAATCTGACCCTGGATGTATTCGAGTCTTGTGGGGAAAAGTGCGCAAACCTCTGCACAGTGTACAAACAAATCATGGTTAGCCGTGTCCCCGTTGTGGACATCTTGAGTATCTGGTCCTCGGATTATCATGTTGATCTCATCGCTCTAAGTTAATTTGTTGGGTTTAGTGATGATGCTTAATTGGGATTGAGTTGGAGGAATTTTCTCAATGTTTAACAACCACCATTGTAGTTAAATAAAACTAATTTCTTTGTTTTAGGAAAAGATTGGCTTTATGCAAAACTGCTATCCATAGAGCTTTCCACCAGCCATATATGCATGTAGGGATAACATTTCTTCTGTTCATTACTCTATGTGTTACATTGCGAGCATATTCCATGTGCTGACCCATTTCAGGCTGCAACATTTCGTGTTGCAGACCTTTCAGACGTCGAGTAAGGTGCCATAGGTCGTGGTCTTTCACTCAGCTATGCCGTTGGAGTTGATGGACTAACTTTATCTTCCAAGCCTTCCGTTGTTATTGTTTTTACATGGCCCTAAGCCATATTATTGTAATAAATTCTTTTTTGAGGCACTCGATGTAATTAGTGTGTCATTGAAACTCTGTTATAAATCCTCAAGTACTGTGCGTGTTAGCATTACCGATCCAGGGATGACACAGATGCATAGAGGCTAGATTGTCTGAGGTCTGGTCGCTACAAGATGGTATCAGAGCCAGGTTGACTATAGGACAGGACCACTAAGCTAAAACCATAGGTCACTCCTCTCTTCCCATTTCTGACTCCTCTCCCATTTCTACTCAATAGGATGGTGGATGCAAAGAACAAGTTCACACAACCGGATGAAGATACACCTTTTGGAAGACACTTGAAGTAAGTTACTAGGTACCTGAACATTGGAATACAAAGCTTCACCTGGACCTACATCGCCACTTTACAAGAAGAGGAGCGTTGGAAAATTCGTGTTCAAGTTCCCGGAAGGACGTTCATGCCAGTCACCGAGCCCATAGAGTTTTCCTTTGATGCACCAACCTGAAGTCTAGGAAAGAGCATGGGAGCCCACGTCACTATGGGACGCATTGGAGAAGTTTACCACCAGGATCTCAAGGATACTATCTACCAGATTTGTGGGCGCCGAGACGAGCAATGGGAGATGATCAGCACCAGGAGGGATAGATCTATTGCACCTTTCATCCAGGAGTTAAACCAGCACATTTGACGCCAGGAGAACCAGATGTGCACAAGCATGATATATTTGAAGAAGGCAAGGACCAGAATCACAGAGCTGGAGGAAGAACTCAAGTCTACATGTGATGGATATGAGGAGGAGATGACGATACTCGTGGAGAAGAATGGCGATTTGACAAAGAAGCTAGAAGTATTCATGGTAGACCCCGCGCCAAGAGGACATGAAGACGATTTCACTTGTTCGGAGAACTACATCATCATCGACAACATCGACTCAGACCCTGACGATAGAGATGATGACTACATTGATGAAGCTGGAGCAGATATCATGGAGTCTTCCACCGATCAAAACTTCTAGTCGACCACCATATGAGTTGTAGTATTTCCCCATGTATATAGTATAGTCCGAGCACTTTCGTAACGCTAGTTAGACCGTTTGTATGCCCTTGTTTGAATTGATTGAAGTGATATGATTGTGTTTGTCTCATGTGCATATGGGTAGTGTTTTCTCTTTAGACCTCATTCTATTATGTTTTCTCACCTTTTCTAAACCCATGAGATGCCTCCGAGATGTCACCCCGGATTTTCTTTCCTGCCTGAGCTCACTCAGTTGATCCAGTAGCCGCATACCCTGATCATGCAGCTACTAGTTCAGAATCAGAACCAGGGGAACAACAACAACAACAACCCACCACCACCACCTGTTGATCACTTAGCCCGTTTCTTAATGCTAAATCCGCCTGTGTTCTCTAGTAGCACCTAGCCGATTGTTGCAGATGATTGGCTCCGCAAGATTGGAAGGGAGTTAACCACTTTAGGATGCACAGACGCGGAGAGTGTGTGTTTTGACGCACGTCAGCTAGATGCATGGACCCGCAACTTCATGGTGGGAGAACTTCACAGTCACTTACCCCATCGACACTGTCACATGGGACCAGTTTCAGCAGGCTTTTTTGCACCGCCGATGTTTCATCAGGAGCTATGTCCATGAAGAAGCGCGAGTTTCGCAACTTGCGCCAAGGACGACGCACAATGGGATAGTATGTGGAGGATTTTAGTAAGTTAGCACGTTATGCCCCGGACGACGTCGCTACAGATGCCGCTAAGAAGGAGAAGTTCCTGGAAGGACTGAATGATGAGCTGAGCATGCAATTGAGGGTGGCAACCTTCAAAAACTACCAGGAGTTGGTAGATAGAGGTCTCATGATTGAAGAGAAGCAGCAGCAGATTGACAACCGCAAGAGGAAATATGGACTAGGGAAGTACAACTCAGGAGCTCAGGAGAGGCCCTGGTTTACCCCAAACTTGGGAGGACACGTTCATCATAACCATGGAGGCCAACATTCCAATGGAGGGAGTATTCATAATCATAATGGCCCCTAGAATGGGAATGGGTATGGAGGAAGCAATGGACATAACCGTTCGAACCCAACGACCCCCGCCAAGTCACATTACTTGTTTCAAGTGCGGGAAGAATGGACATTACGCCATGGAGTGTCCGGAAGCAAAGAACGGAAATGGCAATGGAAGCTCTAGGAAGAAGCCCAACCCTTTCAACAGGGGAAAAGTGAACCACGTTAGCGTGGAAGAGGTTGAAGCGCAACCCGATGCAGTAATAGGTAAGTTTTTGGTTAAGTCATTTACGGCAATCGTTCTTTTCGATACTGATGCATCGCATTCATACATATCAAGGGGATTTGTGGATAAGTATAACCTGCCAACCCAAGCCCTTAGGTCACCCATGTTAGTAACCTCGCCAGGAGCAGAGTACATGGCTAGCCTATGGTGTGATCAGTTACAATTGAGGATTGGTAACTACATGTTCCCCTCAGACATAATAGTATTGGAGTCTCAAGGACTGGATGTAATATTACGCATGGATTTGTTATCAAAGTATGGAGGGAACATTGACTGTGCGAGTAAGTCGATTTTTCTCACGAGTCAAGAAGGAAGAAGGATTACGTATGTATCCCGGCATGTGCCGAAGGGAACTCAAGTGAATTCCTTATCAGGAATTTTACAGGAGGAAGTACCAGTGGTGAAGGATTTCCCTGATGTATTCCCAAAGGAGTTGCAAGGCATGCCACCGGATAGAGACATTGAGTTTTTGATTGAGCTTTTGCCAGGCACAGGGCCAATATCTAAGAGACCGTATTGGATGCTCGCAAAGGATTTGGAAGAAATTAAGAAGCAGATTAAGGAGTTAGTGGATAAAGGCTATATTCGCCCAAGTTCGTCACCTTGGGTATCACCAGTGCTTCTAGTGGAGAAGAAGGATGGATAATTGAGAATGGTTGTTGATTATCGAGGATTGAATGAAGTGACAATGAAGAACAAGTATCCAATGTCGATGATCAATGATTTATTTGACCATTTGCAAGGAGCTAAAGTATTTTCAAGATTGATCTGCGATCAAGATACCACCAACTGAAGATTCGAAAGCAGGATATACCGAGGACAGCTTTTACCACAAGGTATCGGCTATATGATTATACCGTTATGGCATTTGGTCTCACTAACACACATGTCTATTTCATGAACATGATGAACAAGGTGTTTATGGAGTTTTTGGATAAGTTCGTCGTAGTGTTCATTGGTGATATTCGGGTCTAGTTGAACAATGAAGAGAAGCATAAGGAGCATTTGCGTTTGGTACTTGGGAAGGTCAGAGAACATCAGTTATATGCCAAGTTCAGCAAGTGTGAGTTTTGGTTGAAGGAAGTTGGTTTCCTCGGACATGTTATATCCGGAGGAGAAATAGTAGTAGACCCCACCGAAGATTTCACAATGACAAAATGGGAATCACCCACGTTAGTTGGAGAAATCCGGAGTTTTCTTGGACTCGCAGGATACGACCGGAGGTTCATTGAGAATTTCTCTAAGATAGCAAATCCCATGACGGAGTTGCTGAAGGAAAACACCAAGTTCAAATGGACTGAGGAATGTGAAGCCAGCTTTAAGGAGTTGAAGAAACGCTTGGTTACAGCCCCAGTGTTGATTCTGCCACATCAACGCAAGGATCATCACGTGTATTGCGACGCTTCTCATCGAGAAATTGGAGCTGTGCGGATGCAGGAGGGAAGAGTTGTTTCGTATGCCTCACGACAGCTTAAACCCCATGAGCACACGGTTTAGAGTTAGCAGCCGTAGTGCATGCGTTGAAAACATGGAGACATTTTCTGATCGGAAACCATTGTCAGGTGTACACGGATCACAAGAGTTTGAAATATAGTTTCACATAGAAGGAGTTGAATCTCAGACAGCGGAGATGGTTGGAGCTCATCAAGGATTATGATACGAGGTTGTACTATCATCCCGGAAAGGCTAATGTAGTAGCCGAAGCGTTGAGTCGCAAGAGTCCTGTCAATACACTCATGACCATAGGATTATCCGAGGAGTTAGCAGAAGATCTTCGCGAGCTATGTTTGGAAATAGTTCCTTGAGGGTATGTAGCAGCATTGGAAATTCAGTGTACCCTGATGGATAAGATCAGAAAAGCTCAAAAGACTGACAAAGAAATTGCCGAGATAAAGGAAAGGATGAGCAAAGGAAAGGCAAAAGGATTTCATGAGGATGAGCATGATACCTTACGGTTTGAGGATCGCGTATATGTGCCTAATGATCCCGAGATTAGGAAGTTAATTCTGCAGGAGGCCCATGATTCGCCGTATTTGATTCACCCAGGAAATACCAAGATGTATCTGGATTTGAAGGATAGTTTCGGGTGGACCGGAATGAAGAAGGATATTGCGAAGTATGTAGCAGTTTGTGATGTATGTCAGAGAGTGAACGCAGAGAATGAGAAGCCAGCAGGTTTGCTACAACCATTGCCGATACCCGAATGGAAGTGGGACAAGCTAGGCATGGATTGCCCAGGACTCGTTCAGGCTATGACTCGATTTGGGTTGTAGTCGATCGTTTGACGAAGGTAGCTCATTTTATCCCAATAAAGACCACTTACACCAGTGCTAAGTTGGCAAAGATATATATGACCAGGATCGTATGTCTGCGTGGAGTTCCGAGGACCATTTTATCAGATAGAGGAACCCAGTTTACCTCAAAGTTCTGGAATCAGTTGCATGAAACCTTGGGTACCAGGCTAGAGTTTAGTACAACCTTTCATCCACAAACAGATGGACAGACCGAGAGAGTCAATCAGATTCTGGAGGACATGTTGAGAGCTTGTGTGCTAGATTATGGATCTAGTTGGGACGACAATTTGCCATATGCAGAGTTCTCTTACAACAACAGTTATCAAGCCAGTTTGAAGATGGCCCCTTTCGAAGCCTTGTACTGAAGGAGGTGCAGGACACCGTTGTTATGGGATGAAGTTGGAGACCGTCACTTGTTTGGACCGGATTTGATTAAAGAGTTTGTAGACAAGGTTAAGTTGATCCGCGATAGACTCAAGGTCGCCCAGTCCAGGCAGAAGAGCTATGCGGATTCAAAATGCAAGGAGACAGTTTAAGAAGTCGGAGACAGAGTGTATCTTCGTGTGTCCCCACTTCGAGGTGTTAAGTGTTTTGGAGTTAAGGGAAAGCTAGCACCACGTTTTGTGGGACCATACAAAGTTTTGGAGCGTATGGGAGAAGTTGCTGACAGGTTGGAATTACCCCAAGGATTGTCAGGAGTTCATGATGTGTTCCACGTTTCCCAGTTGAAGAAGTGCCACGCAGAGATGGCCGATATCCCTCTGAGAGATACAGTGCCACTGGAAGCGATTCAGTTGGATAGCGATTTGACTTACGAGGAGAAACCATTGAATATTCTCATGTTTGCCAGCCGAGACACATGCAACAAGGTTTTCAAGTTCTACAAGGTTCAATGGATCCACCATACCGAGGATGAAGCCACCTGGGAACGAGAGGTAGACCTACGGAAGGACCACCCACACCTATTCTCTAGCCAACCCGAATCTCGAGGGCGAGATTCATCTTAAGGGGCGTAGGCTTGTAACATCCCAAATTTTCAATTTGGAATGATATTCATTTGATCATCCTTGCATATCATGTTTTATTGCATTCTTGGTTGATCCTAGAAATTCTACGCAACTCAAGGACCCACGGAGAGAGTTGGGGATTTCGTTATTTTCATATTTGGGTTTACTCCAAATTTGAAAAGATGATCATTTGGTTTTAATTATTCTCCCTTCAAATATTTCTAAATATGAAATAAAAAAGAGGGGATAAAATGACTTCACCAAAATAAAGAAATATTGGAGGAGAAATATTAAAATCAAATAAAAAATTTATTCGAAGTTTTATTGCTATTTTATTTGAATTAGGGAGAAAATACGTTTTTCAAAATTGCATTAGAGGGCCAAATAAATGTTCACCTTGTCCGTTATTTTTTTAGAGGTCGGGGAAAATTTATTTCACGATTTTTGTAGTCCGTTTAGTATTTATTTTTATTTATTGTGTGCGCGTCGGAATTATTAGAAGAAAATAAAATAAAAATAAAATAAAATAAAGTCAAACCGACCTTCGGGCCGTGTCCGATTAGGACTGTGGCCCAACGGCCTTTATAAGCAATGCTAGGCCGCCCCAAACCATAGCCCCGCCGCCACCCCACGCCCGCACCGCCGCCGTCGCCGGAGCCGCCACCGCCGCCGGACCACTCCGCCGAGGTAGCCCGGTTTCTTGAGAAAACCGACGGTTTAAAAAAAACCTAGACCTATTTTTAGAACGGTTTTTTCCCGGTTTATTTAATTAGCGGACGTTCGTTCGTACGTTCGTTTGAACGAACGATGTTCATCCGTTAGCCGTAGATTGCGAACGATCGTTCGTTAGGTGGTTCGTCAGATTTTTCTTTTTCCAGGGATTTTCCGCGATTATTTCCCATCGCGATTTCTGCCCTGATCTTCGTTTTAGTTTATCTTTTCGCTGATTTATCGGAATAAGGTGATTCAAGCGCCCAGATCTTCGTCTTGAAGCCCTCTTCATATTTAACCGACTTGAACAAGATTTTTGTATTGTAAAATTTGACTCTAGTCCAAATCAGTAAATGGATCTTGTTTCTTTCGCAATTTGAGTTTCGTTGCTTCGTTTGTTTTGATTCTTTTTGCAAACTTGAGTTCTTCAGTTGAACTTTCTGGTTAGATGTCTTATTTGAGTTTTACCCGTGCATCTAGTTTGAGTGCTTATGTATGTTATTGTTTGTCTATGATAGAGTACCCGTAGTACGAAGCGTGCTACTACGAGTCTCTAGGTTTTGCGGGTCATCAGCAAGGCAAGTAACACTTTGATCATACCCCTTTACTACCGAGTTTTATTGCAATAGATCAACCCTAAAACATTGCATGGTTAGGATCTGATTACCATGTAGTTTTTGGGTAGTAGATGATGAGGTAGAACCTATTGTCCTGTTTATTATCAAACCTTTGGGAGTTACTTCTACGTTATGCTTATATTGCTATTCTATGCTTGTAGTCGTGGATTTGGTGAGTGTATCCATGACAAGTGTGAGTATTTTTAATTAATGGTTCACTTAAGGTGGCTACTTAAATACACATCTGGGTGGATTGCTTGAGGCACACTGGGGTACCGAGTGGTTGTCAGGGCACCTGGAGTAATCCAGCGTTGTCCTAGGATATCCCGGAGTAATCGTGTGATCATCCTACGGTCCGCCACCCAGGATCAAAAGGATCATAAGATTAATCATTCTAGAAACTTCCGTGTGCAGCCACAAGCCATTATGAGCTCTCGCATGGTTGAGTAAGTTGCGTGAAGCTCTTGAAGCGGTAGACTAGCAGATGTAGTGGGTTGTAGGTGGTACGGTCTACCCAGAGTAGAGAGTTAATGCTTCAGAAAGATTGTGTCTCGAGTCTCCGACCATGGATGTATTCGAGTCTTGTGGGGAAAAGTGTGCAAACCTGTGCAGAGTGTACAAACTAATCAGGGTTAGTCGTGTCCCCGGTTATGGACATCTTGAGTATGTGGTTCTTGGATTATCATGTTGATCTCATCACTCTAAATTAATTTGTTGGGTTTAATGATGATGCTTAATTGGGATTGAGTTGGAGGAACCTTCTCAATGTTTAACAACCACCATTTTAGTTCAATAAAATTTATTCCTTTGTTGTAGGGAAAAGATTGGCTTTTATGCAAAACTGTTAACCATAGAGCTTTCCACCAGCCATATATGCATGTGGAGATAGCATTTATTTTGTTCATTACTCTATGTGTTATATTGCGAGAATATTCCATGTGCTGACCCACTTCGGGCTGCAACATTTCATGTTGTAGACATTTCAGACATCGAGTAAGGTGCCATAGGTCATTGTCTTTCACTCAGCTATGTCGTTGGAGTTGATGGACTCACTTTACCTTCAAAGCCTTCCGCTGTTATTGTTTTTAGATGGCCTTAAGCCATAATATTGTAATAAATTCAATTTTGTGACACTCGATGTAATAAGTGTGTGATTGAATCTTTGTTATAAATCCTCAAGTACTGTGCGTGTCAGCATTACCGATCCAGGGATGACACAGATGCACAGAGGCTAGACTGTTTGAGGTCTGGTCGCTACAATATGGTATCAGAGCCAGGTTGACTGTAGGACACGACCACTAATCTAAAACCATAGGTCACTCCTCTCTTCCCATTTCTGACTCCTCTCCCCTTTCTACTCTATAGGATGGCGGATGCAAAGAACAAGTTCACACAACCGGATGAAGATACACCTTTTGGAAGACACTTGAAGGAAGTTACTAGGTACGTGAACATCATAATACCAAGCTTCACCGAGACCTACATCGCCACTTTACCAGCAGAGGAGCGTTGGAAGTTCGAGTTCAAGTTCCAGGAAGGACGTTCATGCCAGTCACCGAGCCCATAGAGTTTTCCTTTCATGCACCAACCTGTAGTCTAGGAAAGAGCATGGTAGCCCACGTTACTATTGCACGCATTGGAGAAGTTTACCACTAGGATCTCAAGCATACTATCTACCAGATTTGTGGGCACCGAGACGAGCAATGGGAGATGATTGGCACCAGGAGGGATAGATCCATTGCAGCTTTCATCCAGGAGTTTAACCAACACATTCGACGCTTGGAGAACCAGATGTGCCCAAGTATGATAGATCTGAAGAAGGCAAGGACCAGAATCACAGAGCTGGAGGAAGAACTGAAGTCTACACGCTATGGGTACAAGGACGAGATGACGATACTCATGGAAAAGAATGACGATTTGACAAAGAAGCTAGAAGTATTCATGGTAGACCCTGCGCCAATAGGGGATGAAGACGATTCCACATTTCTAGAGAACTACATCATCATCGACGACACCGACTCAGACTTTGACGATAGCGACGATGACTACGTTGATGAAGGTGGAGCAGATATCATGGAGTCTTCCACCGATCAAAACTTCTAGTCAACCACCATATCAGAAGTAGTATTTCCCCATGTATATGGTATAGTCCGAGCACTTTTGTAACGCTAGTTAGACCGTTTGTATGCCCTTGTTTGAATTGATTGAAGTGATGTGATTGTGTTTGTCTCATGTGAATATGGGTAGTGTTTTCTCTTTAGACCTCATTCTATTCTGTTTTCTCACCTTTTCTAAACCCATCAGATACCTCCGAGACGTGACCCCGGATTTGCTTTCCGGCTTGAGCTCACTCAGTTGTTGTTGGTGGTGGTGGTGGTGGTGTTGTTGTTGCTGTTGTTGTTGTTGTTGTTGCTGTTGCTAATGCTGATGTTGTTGCTGCTACTGATGCTGCTGTTGCTGATGATGCTGCTGCTGGTGCTGCTGCTCGTGCTGCTACTGGTGGTGCTGCTGGTGATGTTGTTGTTGCTGCTACTGTTGTTGCTATTGCCGTTGTTGTTGTTCTTGTTGTTGTTCTTCTTGTTGTTGTTGTTGTTGTTCTTGTTCTTGTTCTTGTTCTTGTTCTTGTTCTTGTTCTTGTTGTTGTTGTTGTTGTTGTTGTTGTAGTTGTTATTGTTGTTGTTGTTGTTGTTGTTGTTGTTACGGTCGGGTTATGTAGTGACCTGATGCAAAACAAGTCAAGCGTATGTGTGTTTTGTGCCATCCCTGGATCAGTATGCTCACACACATAGTACATCAATGTATATATGAAAGTGCAATCACATGTAAATAACATAAAATTGATATATACCTCAAAATCTCAGCGGAAACATTCAAAGGAGTGGAGTCCCAATAAACACCAACGACAGGTTGAGTGCAGACCGTAACCCTGAATCGTATTCTTACTCGTTGAAGAAAGTATATGCAACATAAGACGTTGCAGCCGTGTAGGTCAGCATATTGAATATGACGGCAAGTCACAAAAGAGAGAGGTGAAAAAGTATCATCTATACTATATGCATATATGGCAGGTGGGGTTGTAAGTTTTTTTTAGCGGAAAGCAAAGTTTTCTCCTACAACAAGAGAGGGCTAAAAAAAATATTACAACATTGTTGGTTCTTAATGAGATGGTTCCACCAAGCAATTCTCATACCCAAGTTGTCATTAACACCCACATCATTAATATTATTTGTTTTGAGAATTCCAGATAGTTTCAGTTCCTTCGGCTCAAGTTGTCCATGACCGTGGACACGGCTAATCGATTAGGTTTGAGTACTCTGCAGAGTTTTGCACACGTTCCCCACAAGATTTGATCGCGTCCGTTCAAGTCCTCGCACTTCAGAGTGTTTGAGAACCGGATGATCAAAACATTATCTTTCAACGGTTTCCTTTGAGCCTCTGTCGGTGCCCATCCAATCCTACCGTTCTTCTACATCTGGTAGCACCACCCGTCCAGAGTCACCACGTTGTCCAACCAAGCCAGAGCCCATAATGACTTGTGGCTGTGCAGGTAAGCCTTGTGTCTTGAAATTTCCATCCATCTCTTTGAGCCTGGGTGAAGCTTTCTGCAATATGTCATGGCGCTTCTCCATGCATCCCGGGTCCTCCGCTGGTTTATCCCACGGAGCCCATCTGAACCGTCCTTCACCCAGAGGTATATTGCATCATGAGGTCTCGAAAGTCTTGGAATATCAAATCTTGATTATTATATTCTCACAACACTCGTGAACAACACTCAACCATAGCCCCGACTACTAAAATCATAGCAAAAATAAAATCCATCGTCCCGGGCCAAGTAACAAGGGTGATGGGTGCCTACCACACGATACTACATTAAGATCCAAATTTCTAAGTACCTACTTTGCATGCAATTCAGTGAAGAAGGTAGAGCTACAATGCATATAAAACATAGGTAAAACATGATCAACGTGAAATTGCCTGGTATTACTTGATGGAGATAGTCACTCTCATAATCCTGATAATTCTACTCGTCACACTCCGAGCAATCTATTGTAAATGAATAGCATTCAATAAACATTCATGCCAAAAGGAAGAACCAAAAGAACATAACAACAAAATATGTCTTGGTGCAAAATAACAACATACCAAGATTTAATTAGAAAAGATAGGGCCTTATGGTGTTGTAAAAGTAAAGGTGAAAGGGGTCAACTCAAAAGAGTAAAAGGATGATCAACTATCGCTATATAAGCTCGATTTGCATACACCATGGGAGATGATCCAAAATATTGGGAGAACAACATGAATGTTGTTTGACAAATAGTATAAGACATAAGAATTTATTTGTAGAAAGAATTTCTTGAAATGGAGCACTACAACTACATCACAAGTTATAGAAAATTGAATTATGAATTGAATTTGCATTCAGAAGGTCAAAAGAAGTTGAACTGAAGTACGATGGTTATGCAAAAAAATATATGACATGAGTATTTAGTGGTAAAAGGAATCAATTGAAAAGGTGTTACGATTTACAAGATACGATCAAATGAATGTTTGAATACAAATTTGAATCGCTCAAATTTGTAAGGTTCGAAGGTCGAAACTAATGATGCTACTCGATATAGGAGATCAATATGAACATGTAGAAAAAAGGAATTACTAGATTTGAAATAGCGGATCAAAAGATAGAAATACTTCAATATAACATTGAATCAACTTAGAACGATGTGAACACTTTTGGGCACTAATAGATAAATATTATTTGATCAAAATTATAAGTTGAAAGTTTAAAACTAATGATACAAACAGGAAGATTACTTTGATATGAATCCGACGCAATTGGCTTCATCTAAAACGGAGCTACGGATAAAAATCTATGATCAAAAGAAGTTTGAATATGAGTGTAAATAAATTTCTAAATTTGAAAATTTCAAAAATCTGACATGATAGGTTCACCAGATAGGTGGGACCAAGACGAAACTTTAGGCGTTGGTTTCATCTAATTCGGGTAAACGAGTAAAAAGTTATGACTATTTGCAAAAACAGGGCCAAGCTGTTTTACGGAAGAAAAGTGCTATGTCTAAAAGAATTATAGGACTAATGTGTAAATACAGAGACTAATTGATAAATCTAATTACTCTACCGTATACTAGTGTAGGAATACTAGTCTAGAAATAATAAACTACGGGAGTATAAAATAAAAATGCAAAGTGAAATACCTTTAGAATGCAGAGTAAGAATTAATTCCAAAGAGGAGACCACTTCCAGAAATCCCCCCGGAGAGAAGAAAATATTTTTATTCAATAAATCTAGTCAAACCAAAAGATTGATTTAACACGAAGTAGATGACTTGTGGATGCTCCTATGGATAAATATTTATAGGTGGAAAGAAGGTCTAAAGGTCAATAGATAAGCAATGTGGGACAAAACATAAGCCAAAAAGAGGAGAAAAGAGGAATTAAAACGTCTCATGGGCCAGGTTGGAAGCGGTCGGCCGCACGAGGCAAAATGGCTAGCCGTGGTATTTTTTTATCGGATGAATAGTGTTCGTAGTGAATAGTGCCTTTTTTAATTTTGAAAATAGACAACGAAAAAAAATATATACGAACACTACACCACGACACTACATTTCCAACAACCAGGTTGGTTCGAAATACAACTTTTGCTGACAAATAGTTGGTCGGGAAAGATTATTGCCAACTGATCGTGTCTGTTGGGAAAAGTCCAGACGGGAAAGGGAATTGTTTATACCCGGCGCGCCGGCCAAATTTTCCGTCGGTCGCGTGCGGGACGTGAGATTTACTTTTAATCTAATGGTCCTCGTTCACCCATCCAGCCCATGTGCAGCAGACTCTTTCCTAGACACATATCCAGTGCCTTATCCATCCACCAACCGCTCTTCTTCCTCCTCCAGCTCTTCTCCTGGCCATTGAAAAAGCTTCGAGAGCATGGAGTGAAAAGCTTCAATCCATGAGAAAAAGCTTCAACCATTGAAAAAGCTTCGACTGTTGGTTTGAAAAAGCTTCATGTCCACGACCATGTCTGACCAGTTTGACCGCGAGATGCGCCCCCGCAGATCCCGACCCGCGATGCTGTAACCGTTGACATAAAATGCTACAACCGTTGATGAATAAAGCTACAAACATACATATAAAAAGCTACAAACGGTCATTGCCATGGCGGAATGCTGCAATCATTGACCTAAAATGCTTCAACCGTTGATGAAAAAAGCTGCAACTGAAACAATAGAGAGCGCATTAATCGAGCGCTGCTAAAAGATAATAATTGCAACCCTTTACAGAAAAACTTCGACCGTAAAGGAAAAAAGTTCCAACCATTGGAAGAGAAAGCCACAACCATACACTGGACAATCAAAAAAGTTGCAACCGTTCTAGGAAAAGCTTCAATCGTATGTGTGAAAAGCTTCAACGAGCAATGACCAGGGGAAAAAGTTTTGACCGCCGCAGCCTCTCCTACAAGCAACGAGCTTGACAACAACACAAGTACCAACGAGCGGCTCCGATGAGCACGCTGGCGAGCGCGCCGACGAGCGGCTCCGGCAAGGACGAGCGGCGGCTCCGGCGAACAAGCCGACGAGCAGCTCCGGCGAGCAAGTCGACGAGCAGCTCCGGTGAGCGGCTCTGACAAGCGCGCCGACGAGCAGCTCCAGAGAGCGGTTCCGACGAGCATGTTGTCTTGCACGCTGACGAGCGGCTCCGACGAGCGTGCTGGCGAGCACACCGACGAGCAAGCTGGCGGGAGGCGGTGAGAGCGAGGAGGGGATTTTTTTTCTTTTTTTCCTGAATCGGACGGTTACATGTGCATGTATCCTATGCTGGGGCATTGACCGACCGAAACGTCTGCGCCGGCGAGCCAGCGCAGAGCGTTGCCCGACGGTAAAGCCCTTTCCCGACCAACATATCTTTCCCGACCGACTGTTCGATGGCTATGGAGTATCTTTCCCGACCAACAGTCTTATGGGCCTTTCATGGGCTTTTCCTGACCAACGATCCGTTGGGGGTGCCATGGGCCTTTCCCGACCAACAATCTTTTGGGGTAGCCATGGATCTTGCCCGACCAACATTCAGTTGGGCTTTGTGTAAGCCTTTCCCTACCGACATTCAGACGACATTTGTAAATACCGACCAACAATCTGATGGTGTTTTCATTGGCCGACCAACAAATCATCAACATTTTTAGCCAACCACAGTTGTAATAAATCAATGGTACTGATTTTTACATATATACAGTTCATGTGTTCTAATGATAATCATGAAGACATCATCCATCAGGTGCACCAAACGTTTTTTATTCCATTAATTAATTGTCACATACACATGCTTTAGTCTGTTCTAAGCATAACCACTAGGACACCATACATCAGGTTCACAAAAGTATAGCTAAAAGATGCTAGTATGAGACATGAGTTGTACAAAATGAAAGCTAAATATCTAGGTGACACGGATCGCTGGCTTCATGGTTCCTTGTGAGTGTTGTCCTTTTGTTTGCTTCCTACAAAAGTTAAACAAGTCACAATTATAATAATACAATGTCATAAACTGCAATCTCTTTGCTTGTTTTTATTTTTCAAACATTTCATATGTGAGTAATCTTTTTTTTGTCTAGTGAATCACATGATGATAGAAATGATACCATATCTCAAAACTACTTACATGTCAATCATATTTATTGCTTACACACTAGTCTTTAGAAATAATAGAAGCGCATACCTAGCTTCATACCAAAGAGTGAAAAAAGATCACCTAAGGCATGCAATCAAAACATGTAACAATTAAATAACAAATGTGAAAGCATGATATGTCGTTTTTTGTTTATTTACTATAGTTAAATAACATGTAATAATTAAACAAGTAATTAGTTACTCTTTTGTCTATATATATATATATGCTAGTAGGATATAGTACACAGGAGCAAAAAATCTATATTTCTTATAGTACTACATGCATATATAAAAGTCTCATGTTACACACAGGGCTAAAGGTTCACAGGCATTGCCAACTAGTAAAACTAAAAGGTATCCAATAATTAGAAGCAAAAAAATTTAAGATATCACACATGCATATTTAAAAGTAATTAGGAGCAACAAGTTTAAGAAGTTAACTGGCTCAAGTGGGTTTTAGCAAGGCACACTAGAAGAATCTAGCTATGTTCTCTAAATAGACTAAAATAGAAGAACATTAACAATTTACCATCACTCTGAATACTATGCACCAAATAGTTCTTATTGAGATGCAAATACATCAATCATTCATGCCATCGCTTCATCCTGCAATATAGTAGTTGTCAAGAAGTATTAAGTAGAAGTATGAAGTAAAAGTAAATACAATGGCGCCTTTTGGCGTATTTGCAGCACATAACAAGAAGTATTAAGTAGAAGTACTTGGTAACAAGTCTAAGCAGTTAAGAACTAATCCTAGAACATCTAGCGTGACATCCAACCTAACTCTGCTAATATAATTTTACTACTACACTGATTATAGTAGTACCTAGCCGAACACAACCAGCACACACGCCTACACTTGTCTAACTAGAACCAGCATAAGTTTCGATTGCATAAGTTTCGATTACCTAACTAGTAAACTGTATCATTTAAAGTTCCACTGGTAGATCGTAAACCATCATATTGATAACACTTACCTATCTGCATTTGTCCAACTTTTATCCAATACTAGTTAAACTCTTCTAAAAAATGAAGTCAAAATCAAAGCATTTATATGCCTCGCAATGGATCACAGGAATAATGTAGTTTTTACATTTAAAATATGAACCAAACATATCTGAGCAGTACTGAAAAATTCAATATCAAGGCTTGGATGATCTCTAGAAGATAAGCTCCTACTTTGTAGTCTTCTAAACAAAAAATCGTGTAAGAACCAAGGGCTAAACAAAATATTCAATTACTATTCACACACTACATTGGCTGGGAGATGCTAGGAATGCACTAGGTTAACAAATCAGAAAAGCTTCAAGAAGCACTATTAAAAAAAAGAAAAGTTACATACTATTATTTAGCTCTAACATATAATCATCAAGATGCAGTCCATTAACTTTTATTCTACACTAACAACATACATCAATTATACTCAAATCATGAGGTTAGATCATTATGTCCACACTTGGAGGTTTTTAAGTTAGTAGCACTATGTTTGACTCTGTATTTCATTCCAATGTCTTCTGTTTCTAGAACATATTTCGTGACATTGTCATGCCCCAATAAATTAGCATGTGATGTTTAATATATTTTTTCTTTACCCAAACCAACACTTAACTTGTTCTTTTATTTTGACAAGTCAAATGTCGTGGATTTTTGAAAAAGAAAGTTCATTTCTGTAGAAGGACTTATGACATTGAACACTGGTCGAATATGGAGGATAATTACTAGACCAAAATTAATTACTTTTCAACATAATCAATAGATTGTTTTTACTTCCACTTGATGTATGTGCATGTAAATTTCTAGAACCGTATTCATCTGACCAAAGGATCAAAATAAATAAGAAGAAATGAGTGCCTTCCTGCAAGGTATTTCTCTACAAATCCGAATAGGAACTCCTGTACTGCTAGAACCTCATCTTCGCTAATTGATTTCCCTTATTGATTGATGTACAATTTCAAATTTCCTTTTGCATTATACCACACGTGACGTGATAGTAATAATACAATGGCACTAGCATAAAAGTATGACCGTTGGTTACAAAGTTAGCAGATTTAATAGGGCAGAGTTGCTCATGGCCTGAAGAATACTAGCAAGGAAGAGATTGTTAGCTACAGATATAGTTGACAGACTCACAAATCCAAAATGCACGGGAGAAATTTGCACGCACACATAGAGGGAGCATGAGAGCACAGAGAGGAACAACCTATGCCAAAATCATTTAAAGAAGGGAGTCGTCATACTGTCTTGCAACAGGGTTCTCAGTAGCTGGTGTTGGATGCCAGGCGTCTCCCGCGACCATGCACATGCACCTGCCCCATCGAACAAACAGAAATCGCATCACCGAAGGGATGGGAAGGAGAGAATAGAAAATGGACGATGGGCCTTAGAAAGAGTACCAAAGTCTGAGTGGCGTCGCGAGAATTCCATGGAGTGGGCAATGGCCAGCACGCGAGCATCTCCTTCGAGGACCCCGGTCGCGGTGGGGCCCCGTGGGCCTCAGGCGAGCCCTCTTCGATCTTCGGTGCGACTTGACGGGTCGGGGCCTCCTGGATCGAGGCGAATCGACAGCAGTGGACGTGGTACCGGCGTCGGAGGGGAGAAGCGCCGGCGGGGGAAGGGTGCGGCGGTGACTAGTGGAGGAGGAGAGGTAGAAGGAGGTCGGGGTCAAGCGTGCGAGCGGGGAGCGAGTGAGGGTGCGCCGGCAGCGGAGGGAGGGAGTGAGAGGATAAGGTTCGGGGAATTTGATCTGGGAGGGAGAAGATGCGTGGGAGGCAGAGGGATTCGGTTTTGGAGCAGCGAAGGAAAAGGAAATGAGGAAGGCTTCGCGGGCTGGGGGAAAATGAGTGCCACTACGAAAATTTCGCGCGCGCGCGTCGTTCGCAGGTCGGGCCATTTACCTACCGCTGGTCGGTCGGGATTTTTTGCCGACCGACTGTTCATTGGTGATAGAAGTATTACCGACCCACAGTTGGATGGTACATATTCAGGCATTCCCAAACGATTATCAGTCGATGTGCATGAGTTTTCCCGACCAATAATTAGTTAGCAGTTTTACTAACCAACAGTCTGTCGGCAATAGTTATTTTTTCCAACACACGTCCGTAGGGAATATGGTGTCATGGTGTAGTGGAAATTAAGAGAATATTTTATATAGGCATACTATATATCAAAATTATCAGAATAAAATTTCCTACAACATGAACATATTTTCAAGACCAAATAAAATACTTTAAAAAAATATATTTTTGCAATAACTTTAAAATGAAAAGGAATTTGAATTTTAAATAAATTGCAAATACTTAAAATTTGAATCAAGACATTGTCTCTGATTTTGGAGCGTCATTTTCCTCCTCTCATTTTTTTATCACAGGGTTTTGGAAATGTTCAAACTCAAAAATTGAATAGGGATTCAAAATAAATTTTTCTCGGAAATTTATTTTATTCCCTCTCATTAAATTTTAAAAGTTACAAATTCCACCCAATTTCAAACAATCAATCACACATAATTCAAGCAAAAAATCGTATTTATTTATTTGTTATAACATTCCAAAATTTATAATTTTGGGATGTTACAAACTACCACACTTAAAATGAATCTCGTCCTCGAGATTCATAGAGGCTAGAAAGAAAAGGTTAAGGTTTGGCGGTCTTCTAACAAATCCAATCTCGTGCAAAGTGGGAAGCTACCACAGTTAAAATGAGGATTAGTAGTCCCTCAAAATTTTAACAATCCTGTGGTGTCTTGGCATCTGACTACTCACATCCTTCATACTAACGCCTTTGGTGATGCTCTTCCGTTATATTCGTAACGTTTTCATCAAAAACGAGGGTTCTTCTGTTGCTATAAGCTTCTTCCGTCACTGAGTCTTCTTAACTCACAAGTCTCGTGACCATTCTAAATAACCTATCGATGATTCTCATGGTGGTCTATCATTTGTGGTTATCCTGTAGGGAGAGGGGTCTTGGTCTCATCCTCACCATAAAGTTTCCTATGCGTGACAACAAATGCCATGTACATGGGGCTTTCATCATACCATTCTAAGACTCTCAGATTTACCATTTCGAATAGCAAGAAAAATGATAAGAGTAAGTCGTCATGCTAGACAAGCCATGTCGCACTAAAATCATTACCTTGTATAAGGTTTATTGAATCTCGTATTCTAACACTTGGGCGTCCTCAGAAGCATTGCATAATTTCTCTTTTACACAAACGAAGTTCACATGGATCCATTGGTTTTGCAAGCTGAACAAACATCTATCGTATTCTTAACACTCTCAAGTTTTCGTATGCTCCGAAGAAAACGTTTGTTGATCCATCACAGCTTATCCCTTCATGCTCTTAGGATAACCTTCATGAAAATCCTGAGATGCATCTTCCAGCAAATAGCAGAACCTTGGGTGAAGTACTGAAGAGCGTGTGTCACTGCATATTTCCTTGAAATGAAATTTCTCCCGAAGTGGTTCTCCATGTTCTGAATCCATATTTCAGCTTCCAGGTGGGTCATTTGTCGAGAGATTAAAAGTCCAACGTCATACGCCATCTATTGGGTCCAAGGTTTTTGGGATGAGATGGGTAAGAGAGAGAGGGAAAGAGGGAGATACACACAATACAAACAATATTTTTGAGAATAGATTTTATTTGTGGCTATCGGAGAACACACACAAATGATGGCTCACAAATCATTGTATCTAACGTGGGTATATAACAGGGGTTTGGACTTCTAATTGCCATATAAATATTGGAACACTTCAGGGTCTTCAAATTCTTTGGGTCTTGAGAGTCTTCAATTGGCGCAGCTTTAATTCTTCAAATGCATGGTGAAATCCTCTTTCCTTTGAAGTGGGACTCAGTTGATCCTTCATGTGGTCAAAGGGGAAAGGGTATTGTCTAACTATTTGAGGCAAGAGAGAACATTTGATGAAATCAGAAGAGATGATAAGTAAACAATTTTCTTCGAAATAAAATTTTAGAGAGATCATTTCCTAAGGGATTTCCAGTTTCTAGGGTCACGTACTACAGTCAACATGTGCTCTGATACCATATCTGTAGCGACCTGACTCCAAATGAGTCAAGCCTCTATGTGTTCTGTGCCATCCCTGGATCAGTATGCTGACACACATAGTACATCAATGTATATTTCAAAGTGCAATCACATGTAAATACCGTACAATTGATATATACCTCAAAATCTCAACGGAAACTGTCAAGGGAGTGGAGTCCCAGTAAACACCAACGACAGGTTGAGTGCGGACCGTAACCCTGAATCGTACTCTTACTCATTGAAGAAAGTATCTGCAACATAAGACGTTGCAGCCATGTAGGTCAGCATATTGAACATGCCGGCAAATCACAAAAGAGAGAGGTGAAAAAGTATCATCCATACTACATGCATATTTGGCACGTGGGGCTGTATGTTTTTTTAGCGGAAAGGAAAGTTTTCTCCTCCAACAAGAGAGGGCTAAAAGAAAAATATTACTACATTGTTGGTTGTTAATGAGATGGTTCCACCAACCAATTCTCATAACCAAGTTGTCATTAACACCCACATCATTAATATTATCTGTGTTGGGAATTCCAGATAGTTTCAGTTCCTTCGGCTCAAGTTGTCCATGACCATGGACACAGCTAATTGATTAGGTTTGTGTCTTCTGCAGAGTTTTGCACACGTTCCCCACAAGATTTGATCGCCTCCGTTGAAGTCCTCACACTTCAGGGTGTTTGAGAACCGGATGATCAAAACATGGTCTTTCAACGGGTTCCTCAGAGCCTCTGTCGGTGCCCATCCAATCCTACCGTTCTTCTACATCTCGTAGCACCGCCCGTCGAGAGTCGCCACGTTGTCCAACCAAGCCAGAGCCCATAATGACTTGTGGCTGTGCAGGTAAGCCTTGGGTCTTGAAATATCCATCCATCTCTTTGAGCCTGGGTGAAACTTTCCGCAAGATGTCATGGCGCTTCTCCATGCATCCCGGGTCCTCCGCTGGTTTATCCCAGGGAGCCCATCTGAACCGTCCTTCACCTAGAGGTATGTTGCATCACGAGGTCTCGAAAGTTTTGGAATATCCGGTCTTGATTATTATATTCTCACAACACTTGTGAATAACACTCAACCGTAACCCCGTCTACTAAAAGCATAGCAAAAATAAAATTCATCGTCCACATGATACTACATCAAGATCCAAATTTCCAAGTACCTACTTTGCATGCAATTGGGTGAAGAAGGTAGATCTACAATGCATATAAAACATAGGTAAAAACATGATCAACGTGAACTTGCCTGGTATTACTTGATGGAGATAGTCACTCTCATAATCCT
>NC_058523.1:258249494-258301994 GCF_904849725.1 Hordeum vulgare subsp. vulgare | reverse complement strand
TTATCTCCTTAGATCATCCGGAGTGCGAAGGTTGTTATCTAGAAGCGCTCAAGTTTGAAAGTCGTCAACAAGGCAAGTCATGTTGATCATGTTTTACATATGGTTTTAGATGCATTGTAGTTCAACGTTCTCCACCCATTGCATGCAAAGTAGGTACTTGGAAATTTGGATCTTTATGTAGTATCATGTGGTAGGCACCCATCACCCTTGTTACTTGGCCCTGGATGATAATTTTATTTCGTTATGCCTTAAGTAGACGGGGTTTTGGTTGAGTGTTTATCACGAGTGTTGTGAGAATTTAATAAATCAAGACCGGAAGATTTTTCAAGACTTTTCAAGACCTCCTCATGCAACACACCTCTGGGTGAAGGATGGTTTAGATGGGCTCCCTGGAGAAACTAGTGGATGACTCCGGATGCATGGGGAAGTGCCATGACATCTTGCGGAAATCTTCACCCAAGCACGAAGAGATGGATTGATGGTTCAAGACCCAAGGCTTACCTGCACGGCCACAAGTCATTATGGGCTCTGGCTTGGCTGGACAATGTGGTGAATTTGGGCGGTCGGTGCTATGAGATGTAGAAGAATGATAGGGTTGGATGGGCACCAACAATGGCTAAGAGGAACCCGTTGGAAGACCATGTTTTGATCATCCGATTCTCAAACACCCTGAAGTCCGAGGACTCCAACGGAGGCGATCAAATCTTGTGGGGAACGTGTGCAAAACTCTACAGAGTACTCAAACCTAATGGATTAGACGTCTCCACTGTCATGGACAACTTGAGCCGAAGGAACTGAAACTATCTGGAACTCTCAACACTAATAATATTAATGAAGTGGGTATTATTGATAACTTGGGTATGAGATATGGTTGGTGGAACCATCTCATTAACAACCAACAATGTAGTAAATTTGCTTTTATCCCCTGTCTTGTTGTAGGAAAAATTGGCTTTCCTCTAAAAACTTACAGCCCCACCTGCCATATATGCATATAGAATAGATGATACTTTTTCACCTCTCTCTTTTGTGACTTGTCAGCATATTCAATATGCTGACCTACAAGGTTGCAACATGTCATGTTGTAGAGTACTATTCTGACCAGGAGTGAGGACACTATCTACGCTCGGTGATATGCCCTGGAGTCAGATGGACTCAACTACCTTTGAAGCTTCTGCTAGTCTTCGTTTAGTTTATCTCATGAGTTGTCCTTCATCCACTTTATTGTAACCTTTATTGTAATAAAGTACTCGATATGAGATCCGATTAATAAAGCTGTGTTTTGAACTCTCGATATATACATTGATGTATTGTGTGTGCACCAGCATGATCTTGGGATGGTACAGAAACACCAGAGACTTGGTTGTTTCAGGTCGGGTTGCTATAGTTGTTGTTGTTGTTCTATGTTGTTGATTTTGTTGTTGTTATTGTTGTTGTCGTCGTCGTCGTCGTCGTCGTTGTTGTTGTTGTTGTTGTTTTTGTTTTTTTTGTTGTTGTTGTTGTTGTCGTCGTTGTTGTTGTAGTTGTAGTTGTTATTTTTTTGTTATTGTTGTTGCTGTTGTTGTGGTCGTTGTTGTCGTTGTTGTTGTCGATGTTGTTGTTGTTGTCATTATTGTTGTTGTGGTTGTTTTTGTTGTTGTAGTGGTTGTTGTAGTTGTCGTTGTTGTTGTTGTCATTGTTGTTGTATTGTTGTTGTCGTCGTTGTTGTCATTGTTGTTGTCGTTGTTGTTGTTGTGGTGGTGGTTGTTATTGTTGTTGTTGTTTTTATTGTTGTTGTTGTTATTGTTATTGTTGTTTTTGTTTTTGTTGTTGTTGTTGTTGTCGTTGTTGTTTTCGTTGTTGTTCTCCTTGTTGTCGTTGTTGTCGTCATCGTCGTTGTTGTCATCATGGTTGTTGTTGTTGTTGTTGTTGTTGTTGTTGTTGTTGTTCGTGTGGCCGTTTTCGTCGTTTTGTTGTCGTTGTTGTTGTTGTCGTCGTCGTCGTTGTTGCTGTTGTTGTTGTTGTTGTTGTTGTTGTTGTTGT
Source organism: Hordeum vulgare subsp. vulgare (assembly GCF_904849725.1). Classification (NCBI taxonomy): domain Eukaryota; kingdom Viridiplantae; phylum Streptophyta; class Magnoliopsida; order Poales; family Poaceae; genus Hordeum; species Hordeum vulgare. The sequence continues at coordinate 258,299,975 of NC_058523.1, read as the reverse complement.
TGTTGTTGCGTTGGTGTTGCTCTTCCTGTTTCTGTTGTTATTGATGTTGCTGTTGCTATTGGTGTTCTTGTTGGTGTGGTTGTTGTTGTTGTTTTTCTCGTCGTCGTCTTGTTGTTGTTGTTGTTCCTACTGTTGTTGTTGTTGTTGTTGTCGTTGTTGTTGTTGTTCTTCTTCTTGTTGTTGTTGCTGTTGTTGTTGTTGTTGTTGTTGTTGTTGATGTTGCTGTTGTTGATGTTGATGTTGTTTCTATTGCAGTTGTTGTTGTTGTTGGTGTTGTTGTTGTTGTTGTTTTTGTTGTTGTAGTTGTCGTTGTTGTCGTTGTTGTTGTTGTTGTTGTTGTTGTTCTTGTTGTTGTTGTTGTTGTTGTTGGCGTCGTTGTTGTTGTTGTTGTTGTTGTTGATGTTGATGTTGATGTTGTTGTTGTTGCTTTGTTGTTGCTGTTCTTGTTGTAGTTGTTGTTGTTGTTGTTGTTGTTGTTGTTGTTGTCGTTGTTGTCCTCGTTGTTGTCGTCGTTGTTGTTGTCGTTGTTGTTGTTGTTGATGTTGTTGTTGCTGTTGTTGTTGTTGTTGTTGTTGTTGTTGTTGTTGTTGTTGTCGTTGTTTTCGTTGTTGTTGTTGTCATCGTTATTGTTGTCGTTGTTATGGTTGTCGTTGTTGTTGTCTTCATTGTTATTGTCGTTGTTGTTGTCGTTATTGTTCATGTTGTTGTTGTTGTTGTTGTCGTTGTTGTTGTTGTTGTCGTTGTTGTTGTTGTTGTCGCTGTTGTTGTTGGTGGTGGTGGTGTTGTTCTTTTTGTTGTTGCTGTTGCTATTGTTCTGGTCGTTTATCTGGGAAAACCAACACCTATGGGAAACTCGAGGAGTCCCTTGATCGTTTTGCGGGGAGAGAGAGGTATGGCATCGAGATCGGAACTAGCGACTAACACGGGCAAGGTCCTCTTTACCGATGTTCGTGCCGCTGGGCGCGTAAGACCCTACTCTTGCTTAGTTTGTATTGTGTGCTTACTGTAGGGTGGTTTTGCTACAGTAACTTAGTAGTTGATTAGGGAGTCCCCGATCCCCAAAAAGTCCAACCCCTAAGAATAAGCTTTGGGCCTCCTTTTAGAGGCAAAGGGGTCACCAATAGTGTGCTCATGGCATGTACAGTGAACTGTGTTCACCGCTCTATTTCTTCGGTGGTGTCACGGACAGTAAATGCCTTGTCTAACCCCTGACCTGCCGCAAGATGGTTGCGACACGTACCCAGGTGAATCGACATCTCGGCCTTGTGCTGGCACACGAGGAATGTGCTGGAGCGGTCTAATTGTGGTAGAAACTGGTGGGGACACCTGGCGAGCAAACAGGGGCTTGCTGGCCTGGAGCTTCCTTCGGGTGACTTGGTCACGTCCCCGGCAAGGCTTGCCGGGGGCCTTGAACACTTTCCAGGCAAGGAGGGCTTGCCGGGGGCCTTGAACACTTTCCCGGTGAGGATGGCTTGCCGGGGGCCTCGCCAGTCTGTGCGAGCCTTCCCACCAAGGGGTGATTGCCGGGGCCTTGCTATTCTTCGGGTAGTCTTCCCGGCGAAGTGGGCTTGTTGGGGCCTTGGGAATCTTCCCGATAAGGAGGGCTTGTCGGGGCCTTGCGTTTGGAGCCATGTATCCCATGCCCCACTCAGTGAGGGGAGGGTGTGGCCTTGGTGGGTCTTGGATTGCCTTCCTACTACTCTTACCGGTACACTGCTGTCGGGGGCGTTGCTGATGCCCGTGCACAAGTCTGGGGCACAAGGGACCCCAGTCTTTAGTGCACCGACAAGAGCCCCCGGGCCTGGGCCACGCACGCGAACAGGGCGTTGTTGGGCCAGGCCCAAAGTAGTGGACAGGCTTCGTTAGCAGGGAACTCTGTAGCTTCGGATACGTTGCAGACGGACCTTCCCCACGTCGCGCATCAAACGCGCGAGGCAGAGAAGTGCGTGCACAGTAGCCTCCCCACCTCCCGACGTGTTACGGCCACGCGTGAAGCATGCGCAGTAAAGGTCAGGCAAGTGGCGTTCGTGGCCATAATGGCCGCAGTCGTGGCAGGGCCCGCCCCCGCATGCATTGGTGGAGCAGGGCAGTTCCCTGTTCGGCCGTGATCATGGGTGATTGGGCGAAAGGGGCGGCGGTTTCTGGTGTGAGGGGAGCTAGCCCTCCGCGCCTCACCCTATAAATTAGGGAGTTTGCGAGGGGTTTTGCTCATCCATCAGCTCGTGGAACATCCACCACCCCTGGCTTGCATGTGTAGAATCTTTTCTAGCTCGAGGTTGCGCTCGCCCCTAACCATGGCTAGGGGACGAGGAGGCCACCATCGGCCTCTAGGGCGGCAAGGGGATCCCACTCGGATCATGCCACAGCTTCAGGTGGTGCAGCTGCGGAGGGCGGCATGAGCGTCCGTGGTGGCGGAGGCGCGAGGAGCCGCGGTCGCCGCGGAGGCCGTGGCCGTTGGAGGCGGAGTGCTACTCCAGCACCTCAGTCTTCTCATCCGCTTGGCGGGCACTCGGACGGGGCGGGGATGGAGTTTGTCATGGAGCTGCACGGCGTCCCGCGGGGCCACTTGCATCTTCCTCGCCCTTTTGCTAGGACGATGGAGGCCGCCAAGCCCCCTGTCTTGTGGTTGCGGGTGTACGGTTGCGGCAACAGTGCGGTCCTGGTGACCGTGGAGCAGCCGGGACCTCGTCTCCTGTTCCTCGGCCACGGGTGGAAGAGCTTCGCTCGTGCCCATAACCTCTGGATGCGCACGTTCTCGCTTCAAGATGATGGCGCACAGCCTGCTCTCCGTCAAGATATACGGGAGCTCGGGTGCGTGCCTCGGCTGCTGCGAAGAGAGATCGAGTGGGACTCACATCCCTTCCTCGCGCCACAGCGGCGAGGACGGGTCGGATGGTAGCGACGGCGTGTACAGGTCAGATCCTCGGTAGGTTAAGCTTGGTTACGAGGATCTGTCCTCGGACTAAACGTCAGTCGAACCATCACCATTAGTCCGCGGTCCTCGTCCTCCCGAGCTTGGATTGATGGGCCGGAAGAACCGACGCTGCCGCATACCGCAGGGTAGCTTGGTTTCCGTTCCGGTCGTCCCTTCACGCCCCGTTCTCCACCGCGCAATGCTGGTCCAGGAAAGACCAGCATTGGCCGAGCCAGGAGCCTTGCTGCTTTTTCTCTTCATGAACTCCCGTCCGGTGAGCATGTCCCTCGCCAAAAGACAGTGTAATAGGTTAGAGTAGCAAAAATCATTCATGTAATATGTCTGAGTTTATTTCAAACAAATGAATGAAATGTTGTTTCCCTTGCGTCTGATCCTTCTCCATGACTGATACGCCTTTTGCATTTTCCGGAAGCTTGCCGGCGCGACTGGTCATGCTGCTAGTGCTTTGAGGAACGGATCATTAGCAGTTTGCTTGAGGGGTTGTTACCGACAAGGCTCCTTGCCGCACTCACTCGAGTGCGGCTCGAGGCGAAATAAGGTGCTATGTAGCCACTTAGACTGTTGAACAGGTTCGAAATAGTGAGAATGTGCTCTGTGACCGTTCTCGTCATTGAAATAGTTCGAAACAGAACTAAGGCGCAGAGATCCTGAGAAGGTTCCATCTACGCGCATATTTCTCAAACAAGGTTTCGGATCTTCCAGAAAGGGAACAACCTATCACTTATCTGTCATGCTGCGGCACTTCTCCTCGTGACGCTTGGGTCCTTTGGCGGGGCCTCAGATCACCCGCAAGCAAGAGACTATACTCTTCCGACAACTTCCCCTCTGGCAAGGTATTTGTCGACAATTCTCGACTGTCCTATAGAAGGGGGGGTTCCCGGAGCATAACTCCTTTTCCTGTTTTTCCTGGTCGTGTTGACGGAGCCCCCGAGCGCAACTTTGGCGAAGACGTGATGCTTCTGGGGGGAAATCGTTCGGCTGGAGTGCGTGCCTAGGTTCCGAGGTCCGTAGGCGCATTCTCGACGGCTATGCACCTCTCGGTGGAGGTCCGTCGACCGGAGTATGCGCCGGAGGCCTCGCCGGAGTCCCCAGGCACACCCTCAATAGCAGCACTCTGTCCAGAGCGGTAGGTCAGCTTGATGCCTCCGAGCTCGAGGTCTCCATCCCCCTACCCTAAGTTCGCGGAACAGGGCGCTTGCGCAGGCGTCAGGAGGCTGTGGCGAAGTAGATCGACCACCGCTGCGCCCTTCTTCGAGGGACCGCAGTGGTGCACACAATCTCCCAAGATCTGACACGGAACATGCTTGAATCCGCGAAGAAGCTCCCAACCATCGCTCCCCCTACCTGGCACGCCAAAGATGTCAGGGAAAATGAACACCTATGGGAAACTCGAGGAGTCCTTTGATCGTTTGGCATGGAGAGAGAGGTATCGCGTCGAGAGCGGAACTAGCGACCAACACCGGCAAGGTCCTCATTACGCAGGTTCGGGCCGCTTGACGCGTAAAACTCTACTCCTGCTTAGTTTGTATTGTGTGCTTACTGTAGGGTGGTTTTGCTACAGTAACTTAGTAGGTGATTACGGATTCTCTGATCCCCAAAATGTCCAACCCCTAAGAATGAGCTTTGGACCTCCTTTTATAGGCAAAGGGGTCACCAACAGTGTGCTCACGGGATGTAGAGTGAACAGTGTTCACCCCTGCTACTTCTCGAGCTTGCGTTGGTTTTTCTCTTGAAGTGGAAAGGGTGATGCAGCAAAGTAGTGATAAGTATTTCCCTCAGTTTGAGAACCAAGGTATCAATCCGGTTGGAGTATCAAGATGAGGCAGCAATGCACCTGCACAAAAACAAACAAACTTGCACCCAACGCGATAAAGGGGTTGTCAATCCCTTACGATTACTTGCAAGGTGAGATCTGATAATGATGAAAGGCAAAAAGAAATAAAAGCGCAGCAAAGTATTTTTGGAGTTTTTGTAGATCTGAATGTATGATGTGTGAAATAGACCCGGGGGCCATAGTGTTCACTAGAGGCTTCTCTCATGATAGCAAGTATTACGATGGGTGAACGAATTACTGTTGAGCAATTGATAGAATCACGCAAAGTCATGACGATATCTAAGGCAATGATCATACATATAGGCATCACGTCCGAGATAAGTAGACCGATATTGTCTGCATCTACTACTATTACTCCACACATCGGCTGCTATCCAGCATGCATCTAGTGTATTAAGTTCATAACAAACGGAGTAATGCCTTAAGCAAGATGACATGATGTAGAGGGATAAATTCATGCAATACGATATAAACCCCATCTTTTTACCCTTGAGGGCAACAACATGATGCGTGCCTCGCTACCCCTTCGGTCACTAGGTGAGGACACCACATGGTATGAACCCAAAACCAAGCACTTCTCCCATTGCAAGAATTATAGATCAAGTTGGCCAGACTAAACCCATAACTCGAAGAGAATTACAAGGATACGAAATCATGCATATAAGAGATCAGAGGAGACTCAAATAATATTCATATATAATCTGATCATGAATTGACAATTCATCGGATCTTGACAAACACACCGCAAAAGAAAGTTACATCGGATAGATCTCCATGAAGATCATGGAGAACTTTGTATTGAAGATCCAAGAGAGAGAAGAATCCATCTAGCTACTAGCTATGGACCCGGAGGTCTGTGGTGAACTACTCACGCATCATCGGAGAGGCAATGGTGTTGATGAAGAAGCCCACCGTGTCCGAATCCCCCTCCGGCAGGGCACCAGAACGGTCCCCAGATGGGATCTTGCGGAGACAGAAGCTTGTGGCCGCGGAAAAGTATTTTCGTGGCTCTCTTCTTTGGTTTTGGGATTTTAGAGAATTTATAGGCGAAAGAGGTAGGGCAAAGGAGCCACGGGGGGGGGGGGGGGCACGAGCCTGCTAGGCGCACCCCCCTAGGGCGCGCCTAGGGGGCTCGTGACCTCCCATGAGGCCTCCTGCCTTAGTTCTCAAGTCCCCTGCGTATCTTCTGTTATGGAAAAAATCATCCCGCAGGTTTTATTCCGTTTGGACTCCGTTGAATATTATTTTCTGAAAAAGGTCAAAAACACGGGAAAAAACAGAAATTGGCACTAGGCACCGAGTTAATAGGTTAGTCCCAAAACATGACATAAAATCGCATATTCATGCATATAAAACATCCCAAATTGATAATATAATAGCATGGAACCATCAAAAACTATAGATACATTGGAGACGTATCAAGCATCCCCAAGCTTAACTCGTGCTCGTCCTCGAGTAGATAAGTGATAAAAACCAATTTTTAATGTGGAATCCTACCTAACATATTTGTCCTTTCTAACTTCTTTATTGTGGCATGAATGTTCAGATCCATAAGATTCAAAACAATAGTTTAATATTGACATGAAAACAATAATACTTCAATCATACTAGCAAAGTAATCATGAACTTTTGAAATAACAAGGCCAAAGAAAGTTATCCCTACAAAATCATATAGTCTGGCTATGCTCCATCATCCCCACACGACGAATTTAAATCATGCACAACCCCGGTATTGGCCAAGTAATTGTTTTCTCACACTTACTTTCTCAACTTTTTCAACTCTCACGAAATACATGAGCGTGAGCCATGGATATAACACTATAGGTGGAGGTTGTGAGGAAAAAAGGAGGAGATGGTCACATCGACTCGGCGTATCAATGGGCTATGGAGATGCCCATCAATAGATATCAATGTGAATGAGTAGGGATTGCCATGCAACGGATGCACTAGAGCTATAAGTGTAGGAAAGCTCAAAAATAAAACTAGTGGGTGTGCACCCAACTTGCTTGCTCACGAAGACCTATGGCAATTTTGAGGAAGCCCATCATTGGAATATACAAGCCAAGTTATATAATGAAAATTCCCACTAGTATATGAAAGTGACAAAACAAGAGACTGTCTATCATGAAGAACATGGTGCTATTTTGAAGCACAAGTGTGGAAAAAGTTAGTAGCATTGTCCCTTCTCTCTTTTTCTTTCATTTTTTTGGGGCTCTTTGGCCTCTTATTTTTTCTTTTTTTTGGTGGGCATCTTTGACCTCTTTTTTGTTATTTCCTCACATGGGACAATGCTCTAATAATGATGATCATCACACTTTTATTTACTTACAACTCAATACTTAGAACAATAATGACTCTATATGAAATGCCTCCGGCAGTGTACCGGGATGTGCAACGATCTATGTTAGCGGATGACGTTGAAACATATCGCTAGCTATCTTACGATCATCCAATGGCAATATGAAAATGACAGCACATGTCATGAGATGGAACGGTGGAAGTTGCATAGCAATATATCTCGGAATGGCTATGAAAATGCCATAATAGGTAGGTATGGTGGCTGTTTTGAGGAAGGTATATGGTGGGTATGTGCATCGGCGAAAGTTGCGTGGCACTAGAGAGGCTAGCAATGGTGAAAGGTGAGAGTGCATCTATACCATGTACTCAACATTAGTCATGAAGAGCGCGTATACTTATTGTGAAAGTTTTATTAGTAATCGAAATAAAGTGCTAAACGCATCCTCCTAGGGGAAGGGTTGGTAGGTGTTAACCATCGCGCGATCCCGACCGCCACACAAAAGATGACAATCAATATATCAATTATGCTCCGACTTCCTAACATAGCGGTTCACCATACGTGCATGCTACGGGAATCACTAACCTCAACACAAGTATTTCTAGATTCACAACACCCTACTAACGTGACTAATATTACAATATCCATATCTCAAAAATAATTGTGAGGAATCAAACTTCTCTTACTAATCAATGCACTTGAATATGATTTTTTTTATTATATCCTCTTTGGATGCCTATCATATTTAGGACTAATTTCATAGCACACGCCAATTACCAAGTTACTTAGCGAGAGCACTCTCAAAATGATATAAGTGAAGATCGAGAGTTTTTATTTCAACAAAATATGACACCTCCGTGCTCTAAAAATATTTAAGTGAAGCACTAGAGGAAAATCATCTAGCTCAAAAGATATAAGTGAAGCTCATGGGAGCTAAATTTTTCTAGTTCAAAAGATGTAAGTGAAGCTCATGGGAGTATTCTAACAAATTCACGATGAGTGCATGTCTCTCTCAAAAATGTGTGCAGCAAGGATGATTGTGACAAAACAAAAAGCAAAGACTCATATAATACACGACGCTCCAAGCAAAACACATATGATGTGGTGAATAAAAATATAGCTCCAAGTAACGTTACCGCTGGATTGAAGACGAAGGAGGGGATGCCTTCCCAGGGCATCCCCAAGCTTAGGCTTTTTGGTGTCCTTGAATTTGGCTTGGGATGACTTGGGAATCCCCAAGCTTAAGCTATTTCCACTCTTTGTTCCATTGTCCATAAGAACATCACCCAAAACTTGAAAACTTCACAACACAAAACTTTAAACAGAAACTCGTGATATCATTAGCATAAGAAAACAAACTACCAACTTTTTAGGTACTGTAGTAAACTTGTTCCATTTAGATTGATGTTATATTACTGTATTCTCACTTATCCATGGCTCTTACCCCCCGATACTAACCATAGTTTCATCAAAATAATCAATCAACACAACAAAAACAGAATCTGTAAAAAAGAGAATAGTCTGTAGTAATCTGTATATTTCATATACCTCTGGTATCCCAAAAAATCTGAAAAATTATGAAAATTAGGGAAATTTGCAAATAAATCAGAATAAAAAAGAATAAACTCAAAATCCCTTTTTGGATAGGAAATAAAAATAATTCCGTGAGCATAAAGTTTCTGTCTTTTTCAGCATGATTAAACAACTATCACCAAAAGTAATCATAAAGGTTCTACTTGGCACAAACACTAACTAAAACATAAAAAACACAATCATAACAGGATTATGATGGTGTGGACTCATCAAAACAGAAATTGAAAAGAAAAAATAAATTTATTCATTGGGTTGCCTCCCAACAAGCGCTATCGTTTAACGCCCCTAGCTAGGCTTAACAATTTCAATGGTGCTCACACATAAAAAGTAGTAGTTGATATATGCAAAAGAGCATCATGAATGGCAAAAAACACGTTTAAGTCTAACCCACTTCCTATGCATAGGGATTTTGTGAGCAAACAATTTATGGGAACAAGAATTAACTAGCATAGGAAGGGAAAACAAGCATAACTTCAAAACGTTGAACACATAGAGAGGAAGCTTGATATTATTGCAATATGTAAAAGCATATGTGCCTCTCTCATAGAAATTTTCAGTAACATCATGAAGGAATCTTACAATATAACTATGCACAAAGCATTTTTTTGATGATCAATTATAGCATAAGGGTCATCACCAAAACATGGGAAACAAAAAACATCATCTTTATCAGGCATAACATCCCCAAGCTTGTGGTTTTGCATATCATTAGCATCATAGATATTCAGAGAATTCATACTAACAACATGGCAATCATGTTTTTCATTCAAGCAGATATCATGAACCACTTTATAATTTTCTTCTTTCAACACTTCATCAAAATTTTCAAATTCATGATTTTCAAACAAAACTCCATAGAGATAGTCAAGTGCACTCAACTCACTAGCAAATTGTTCATCATAATTTGGTCTTTTGAAAAGATTAGCAACTCGATGAGGATCCATATCAATATATTTTTAGCAAGCGAAGATGCAAGCAAATAGAAGGCACATAGCAACGCAAGCAATCATAGCAACAAAAAGGCGAATGGAAGAAGAACGAATAAAAAGGAAAATATTTTTGGTATTTTTGGAAAATCGTTTTTGAAGTGGGGGAGAGGAAAACGAGAGACAAAAGGCAAATAATGTAAATGCAAGAGATGAGTTTGCGATAGGTACTTGGTAGATATGCTTCACCTGAATACTCCCCGGCAACGGCGCCAGAAATTCTTCTTGCTACTTCTCGAGCTTGCGTTGGTTTCTCCCTTGAAGAGGAAAGGGTGATGCAACAAAGTAGCAATAAGTATTTCCCTCAGTTGGCAACCAAGGTATCAATCCAGTAGGAGTATAAAGATGAGGCACCAATGCACCTGCGCAAAAACAAACAAACTTGCACCCAACGCGATAAAGGGGTTGTCAATCCTTTCACGATTACGTGCAAGGTGAGATCTGATAGTGATGAAAGGCAAAAAGAAATAAAAGTGCAACAACGTATTTTTGGTGTTTTTGTAGATCTGAATATATGATGTGTGAAATAGACCCGGGGGACATAATGTTCACTAGAGGCTTCTCTCATGATAGCAAGTATTATGGTGGGTGAACGAATTACTGTCGAGCAATTGATAGAATCGCGCAAAGTCATGACGATATCTAAGGCAATGATCATACATATAGGCATCACGTCCGAGACAAGTAGACTGATACTGTGTGCATCTACTACTATTACTCCACACATCGACCGCTATCCAGCATGCATGTAGTGTATTAAGTTCATAACAAACGGGATAACGCCTCAAGCAAGATGACATGATGTAGAGGGATAAATTCATGCAATATGATATAAACCCCATCTTTTTACCCTTGATGGCAACAACACGATGCGTGCCTCGCTACCCCTTCTGTCACTAGGTGACGACACCACACGGTATGAACCCAAAACCAAGCACTTCTCCCATTGCAAGAATTATAGATCAAGTTGGCCAGACGAAACCCATAACTCGAAGAGAATTACAAGGATACGAAATCATGCATATAAGAGATCAGAGGAGACTCAAATAATATTCATAGATAATCTGATTATAAATCCACAATTCATCGGATCTCGACAAACACACCGCAAAAGAAAGTTACATCAGATAGATCTCCATGAAGATCATGGAGAACTTTGTATTGAAGATCCAAGAGAGAGAAGAAGCCATCTAGCTACTAGCTATGGACCCAAAGGTCTGTGGTCAACTACTCACTCATCATCGGAGAGGCAATGGTGTTGATGAAGAAGCTCTCCGTGTCTGAAGCCGCCTCCGACAGGGCACCAGAATGGTCCCTAGATGGGATCTCACGGAGATAGAAGCTTGCGGCGGCGGAAAAGTGTTTTCATGGCACTCTGCTTTGGTATCGGGATTTTAGAGAATTTATAGGCGAAGGAGGTAGGGCAAAGGAGCCACGGGGGGCCCACGAGCCTACTAGCCCCCCCTAGGGCGCGCCTAGGGGGCTCGTGACCTCCCACAAGGCCTCCTGCCTGGGTTCTCAAGTCCCCTGCGTATCTTCCGTTATGGTGAAAATCATCCCGCAAGTTTTATTCCGTTTGGACTCCGTTTAATATTCTTTCCTGAAAAAGGTCAAAAACACGGAAAAAACAGAAATTGGCACTAGGCACTGAGTTAATAGGTTAGTCCCAAAAAATGATATAAAATAGCATATTTATGCATATAAAACATCCCAAGTTGATAATATAATACCATGGAACCATAAAAAATTATAGATACGTTGGAGACGTATCAACCGCTCTACTTCTTCGGTGGTGTCACGGATAGTAAATGCCTTGTCTGACCCCTGACCCACCGCAAGATGGTTGCGACACGTACACAAGTGAATGGTCACCTGGGCCTTGTGCTGGCACACGAGGATGTGCTGGAGCGGTCGGATTGTGGTAGAAACTGGTGGGGAGCCTCCGTCGGGTGACTTGGTCACCTCCCCGACAAGGAAGGCTTGCCGGCGGCCTTGAACACTTTCTGCGTAAGGAGGTCTTGCCGGGGACCTCGCCAGTCTGTGCAAGCCTTCCGAGCAAGGGAAGTTGTTGGAAATATACCCTAGAGGCAATGATAAATAGTTATTATTATATTTCCTTTTTAAAAATAATCGTTTATTATCCATGCTATAATTGTATTGAATGAAAACATAGATACATGTTTAGATACATAGACACAACAATGTCCCTAGCAAGCCTCTAGTTGGCTAGCCAGTTGATCAAGGATAGTCAAGGTTTTTTGGCTATGTGCAAAGTGTTGTTGCTTGATAACTAGATCACATCATTAGGAGAATCATGTGATGGACTAGACCCAAACTATGAACGTAGCATATTGATCGTGTCGTTTTATTGCTATAGTTTTCTGTGTGTCAAGTATTTGTTCCTATGACCATGAGATCATATAACTCACTGGTACCGGAGGAATGCCTTGTGTGTATCAAACGTCACAACGTAACTGGGTGACTATAAAGGTGCTCTACAGGTATCTCCCAAGGAGTTCGTTGAGTTAGTATGGATCAAGACTCGGATTTGTCACTCCATGTGACGGAGAGGTATCTCGGGGCCCACTCGGTAATACAACATCACACACAAGCCTAGCAAGCAATGTGACTAAGTGTAAGTCACGGGATATTGTATTACGGAATGAGTAAACAAACTTGCTGGTAACGAGATTGAAATAGGTATGCGGATACCGACGATCGAATCTCGGGCAAGTAACATACCGAAGGACAAAGGGAATGACATACGGGATTGCCTGAATCCTTGACACTGAGGTTTAACCGATAAGTTATTCAGAGGATATGTAGGATCCAATATGGCATCCAGGTCCCGCTATTGGATATTGACCGAGGAGTACCTCGGGGCATGTCTACCTAGTTCTCGAACCCGCAGGGTCTGCACACTTAAGGTTCGGCGATGTTTTAGTATAGTTGAGTTATATGTGTGGTTACCGAATGTTGTTCTGAGTCTCGGATGAGATCACGGACGAGGTTTCCGGAATGGTCCGGAGGTGAAGATTGATATATAGGATGACCTCATTTGGTTACCGGAAAGTTTTCGGGCATTTCATGGAATGTACGTGGAGTGACGAATGGGTTCTACATGTTCACTAGGAGGGGGCCAACCCACCCGGAGAAGCCCATAGTCCCTAGGGGTGGCGCACCAGCCCTTGGTGGGCTGGTGGGAAATCCCAATAAGGCCTATGCTCCAAGGATAATAAAATCAAAGAGAAAAGAAAAAAAAACAGGTGGGAAGGAAGAGAAGGACTCCACGTTCCAATCCTAGTTGGACTAGGATTGGAGGTGGACTCCTGAACCTCCTTGGCCGGTGCACCCTTGAGGACTTGGTCCTCAAGGAAAGCCTCCTCCCCCTCCCTCCTATATATACTGGTGATTTAGGGCTGATTTGAGACAACTTTGCCACATGCAACTCAGATCTAGACACCATAGTTTTACCTCTAGATCGTATTTCTACGGAGCTCGGGCGGAGCCCTACAAGAGTAGATCCTTCACCACCACCGGAGCGCCGTCATGCTGCCGGAGAACTCATCTACTTCTCCATCTTGCTTGCTGGATCAAGAAGGCCGAGATCATCGTCGAGCAATATGTGTGCTGAACGCGGAGGTGCCATCCGTTCGGCACTAGATCGGAAAAGGTCGTGGGATGGATCGCGGGACGGTTCGCGGGGCGGATCGAGGGACGTTAGGACGTTCCACTACAGCAACCGTGTTTTTAACGCTTCCTGCTGTGCGATCTACAACGGTAAGTAGATCCAAATCTCCTCTCGTAGATGGACAACACCATGATAGGTCTTTGTGCGCGTAGGAAATTTTTTGTTTCCCATGCGACGTTTCCCAACAGTGGCATCATGAGATAGGTTCATGCGTAGATGTAATCTCGAGTAGAAGACAAAGAGTTTTGTGGACAGTGATGTTCGATTTGCTGCTCTCCTTAGTCTTTTCTCAATTCGGAAGTATTGTTGGATTGAAGCGGCCCGGACCGACATTATTCGTACGCTCACGAAAGACTGGTTTCATCGCTTGACATGCAACCTCGTTGCATAAAGATGACTGGCGGGTGTCGGCTTCTTCAACTTTAGTTGAATTGGTTTTAACCGAGGCGGTCCTTGGAGAGGTTAAATAGCAATTTGCACATCTCCGTTGTGGTTTTTGCATAAGTAAGATGCGATCTACTAGATACCCATAGCAGCCACGTAAAACATGCAACAACAATTAGAGGACGTCTAACTTGTTTTTGCATGGTATGCTTGTGAGGTGATATGGCCAATGACGTCATGTGATATATTGGATGTATGAGATGATCATATTTTAATACTTAATATCGACTTGCACGTCGATGGTACGTCAACCAGCAGGAGCCATAGGGTTGTCTTTAAACTAACGTTTGTACTTGCAGATGCGTTTACTATATTGCTAGGACGTAGCTTTAGTAGTAATAGCATGAGTAGTACGACAACCCCGATGGAGACACGTTGATGGAGATCATGATTATGGAGATCATGGTGTGGCGCCGGTGACAAGAAGATCGGGCTGGTGCTTTGGTGATGGAGATCAAGAAGCACATGATGATGGCAATATCATGTCACTTATGAACTGCATGTGATGTTAATCCTTTTATGCACCTTATTTTGCTTAGAACGACGGTAGCATTATGAGGGGATCTCTCACTAAAATTTCAATACGAAATTGTGTTCTCCCCGACTAGGCACCGTTTCTACAGTTCGTTGTTTCGGGACACCACGTGATGATCAGGTGTGATAGACTCAACGTTCACATACAACGGGTGCAAAACAGTTGCTCACGTGGAACACTCGGGTTAAGCTTGACAAGCCTAACATGTGCAGACATGGCCTCGGAACACATGAGACCGATATGTCGAGCATGAATCATATAGTTGATATGATTAGCATAGGGATGCTTACCACTGAAACTATCCTCAACTCACGTGATGATCGGACTTGAGCTAGTGGAATTGGATCATGTACCACTCAAATGACTAGAGAGATGTACTTTTTGAGTGGGAGTTTAGCAAGTAATTTTATTAGTTAAACTCTAATAATCTTGAACATAGTCTAAGTCCACTTTGAAAATATTTGTGTTGTAGATCAATGGCTCACGCGACAGTCACCGTGAATTTTGATACGTTCCTAGAGAAAGCTAAGTTGAAAGATGATGGAAGCAACTTTGTAGACTGGGCTCGTAATCTTAAGTTGCTCCTGGAAGCTGGGAAGAAGGATTATGTCCTTAATTTTGCGCTAGGAGATGAACCACCCGCCGCAGTTGACCAAGATGCAAAGAACGCTTGGTTAGCATGCAAGGAGGACTACTCAGTAGTTCAATGTGTAGTCTTGTATGGCTTAGAGCCGGGAATTCAACGTCGCTTTGAGCGTCATGGAGCATATGAGATGTTCCAGGAGTTGAAGTTTATCGTTCAGAAGAACGCCCGGATCGAGAGGTATGAGACCTCCGATAAATTTTATTCTTGCAAATGGAGGAGAATTCGTCTCTCAGTGAACATGTGCTCAAAATGTCTGGGTACTCAAACCGTCTAGATGAGCTGGGGATTGAACTCCCGCAAGAGGCTATCACTGATAGAGCTTTGTGTTGAACTATAACATGCAAGGGATGAACAAGTCACCCGGCGAGTTATTCGCGATGCTGAAAGTCGCAGAGTGAGAACTCCGTAAAGAGCATCAAGTGTTGATGGTGAATAAGACCACTAGTTTCAAGAGAAACGACAAAGGAAAGAAGGGTAATTCAAAGAAGAGCGGCAAGCCTGTTGTCAATCCGATGAAGAAACCCAAAGATGGACCTAATCCTATAACGGAGTGCTATTATTGCAAGGGTGTGGGTCACTGGATGCGCAATTGCCCCAAGTATCTCGCTGATAAGAAGGCGGCCAAGGAAAAATCAGGTATATTCGATATACATGTTATTGATGTGTACTTAACCAGCTCTCGTAGTAGTGCCTGGGTATTCGATACAGGTTCCGTTGCTCATATTTGCAACTTGAAACAGGATCTACGGAATAAGCGAAGGTTGGCAAAGGATGAAGTGACGATGCGCGTGGGAAATGGTTCCAAGGTTGATGCAATCGCCGTCGGCAAAGTTTCACTTCACTTACCATCACGATTAGTTACGAACTTAAATAATTGTTATTTAGTGCCTGCGTTGAGCATGAACATTATATCTGGATCTTGTTTATTGCGAGACGGTTACTCGTTTAAGTCAGAGAATAATGGTTGTTCTATTTCTATGAGTAATATATTTTATGGTCATGCACCCAATGTGAGAGGATTGTTCATATTGAATCTTGATAGTGATAATACACATATACATAACATTGAGATCAAAAGAGTTAGAGTTAACAATGATAGCACCATGTTTTTATGGCACTGCCGCTTATGTCATATTGGTGTAAAACGCATGAAGAAACTCCATACTGATGGACTTTTGGAGTCACTTGACTTTGATTCACTTGACACGTGCGAACCATGCCTCATGGGCAAGATGACTAAGACTCCGTTCTCCGAAACAATGGAGCATGCAAGTGACTTGTTGGAAATCATACATACCGATGTATGTGGTTCGATGAGTGTGGAGGCACGTGGTGGATATTGTTATTTTCTCACCTTCACTAGCGATTTGAGTAGATATGGTTATGTCTACTTGATGAAGCACAAGTCTGAGACATTTGAAAAGTTCAACCAATTTTAGAGTGAAGTTGAAAATCATCGTAACAAGCAGATCAAGTTCCTACGGTCTGATCGTGGGGGTGAATATCGGAGTTTCGAGTTAGGTGCTCACTTAAGACAATGTGGAATTGTTTCACAGTTGCCACCGCCTGGAACACCACATTGTAATGGTGTGTCCGAATGTCGTAATCGTACTTTATTAGAGATGGTGCCATCTATGATGTCTCTTACCAATTTGTCGTTATCGTTTTGGGGTTATGCATTAGAGATAGCTGCACTCACTTTAAATAGGGCACCATCAAAATCCATTGAGACGATACCATACAAACTGTTCTATGGCAAAAGACCAAAGTTGTCGTTTCTTAAAGTTTGGGGATGTGATTCTTATGTCAAAAAGCTTCAGCCTGAAAAGCTGGAACCCAAAGCGGAAAAATGTGTCTTCATAGGTTACCCAAAGGAGACAGTTGGGTATACCTTCTATCTCAAATCCGAGGGCAAATTGTTTGTTGTTAAAAACGGAGCTTTTCTTCAGAAGGAGTTTCTCTCAAAAGAATTGAGTTGGAGGAAGATAGAACTTGATGAGGTTGTCGAACCTCTAATTCCCCTTGATGGTGGCGCAGGGCAAGGGGAAACCCGTGTTGCTGCTGCGCCGGTTGACGAACAAGTTGATGATGATGATCATGAAACTTCGAATCAAGTTACTGTCGGACCTCGCAGGTCGACAAGATCACGTACTGCTCCTGAGTGGTACGGTAATCCTGTCTTAACAATTATGTTGTTGGACAACAATGAACCTGTGAATTATGAAGAAGCAATGGTGGGCCCAGATTCCAACAAATGGCTGGAGGCCATGAAGTCCGAGATTGGATCCATGTACGAGAACAAAGTATGGACTTTAGAAGTACTAATTGGATCTGTAAGAAGAAGACAGACACAGACGGTAATGTGATCGTTTGTAAAGCTTGGCTTGTGGCAAAGGGTTTGTCACAAGTTCAAGGAATTGACTACGATGAGACTTTCTCACTAGTAGCAGTGCTTAAGTCTGTCTGAAACATGTTAGCAATAGTTGCCTTTTACGATTATCAAATCTGGCAGATGGATGTCAAAACGGCGTTCCTTAACGGTTTTCTTAAGGAAGAGTTGTATATTATGCAACCCGAAGATTTTGCCGATCCAAAGAATGCTAACAAAGTATGCAAGCTCCAGCGATCCATTTATGGACTGGTGCAAGCATCTCACAGTTGGAATAAGCGCTTTGATCAGGTGATCAAAGCATTTGGGTTTATACAAGTGGCTGGAGAATCTTCTAAATACAAGAAAGTGAGTGGGAGCTCTGTGGCGTTTCTAATATTATATGTGGATGACATATTGTTGATTGGAAACAACGTGGAGCTTTTGGAGAGGAGAAAAGGTTATTTGAATAAAAGTTTCTCTATGAAGGACCTAGGAGAAGCTACTTACATTCTAGGCATCAAGATCTATAGGGATAGGTCAAAACGCCTGATATGACTTTCACAAAGCACATACCTTGATAAAGTTTTGCAGAAGTTCAAAATGGATCAGTCCAAGAAAGGGTTCTTGCCAGTATTACAAGGTATAAAATTGAGTAAGACTAAGTGCCCAGCAACTGCGAAAGATAGAGAACAAATGATTTCTGTCCCCTACGCTTCAGCCGTAGGTTCTATCATGTATACAATGTTGTGCACTAGACAAGACGTCAGCTTGGCCATAAGTATGGCAGGCAGGTTTCAGAGTAATCCAGGAGTGGATCACTGGACGGCGGTCAAGAATATTCTGAAGTACATGAAAAGGACTAAGGAAATATTTCTCGTGTATGAAGGTGACAAAGGGCTCGCCATAAAAGGTTACGTCGACGCAAGTTTTGACACCGATCCGGATGACTCTAAGTCACAAACCAGATACGTATTTATTCTTAATGGGGGTGCGGTAAGCTGGTGCAGTTCCAAGCAGAGCGTCGTAGCAGATTCTACATGTGAAGCGGAGTACATGGCTGCCTCGGAGGCCGCAAAGGAAGGTGTCTGGATGAAGCAGTTCATGACAAATCTTGGAGTTGTGCCAAGTGCACTAGATCCATTGAATCTGTTATGTGACAACACTGGTGCCATTGCCTTAGCAAAGGAACCAAGGTTTCACAAGAAGACGAGACATATCAAACGACGCTTCAACCTCACCCGCGAGTACGTCGAAGGAGAGGACGTGAATATTTGCAAAGTGCACACGGATCTGAATGTAGCAGACCCGCTGACTAAGCCTCTTCCACAGGGCAAAACATGATCAACACCAGAACTGTATGGGTGTTCGATTTATTACAATGTAGATCCCATGGCGATGTTCGGACTAGATTATTGACTCTAGTGCAAGTGGGAGAATGTTGGAAATATGCCCTAGAGGCAATGATAAATAGTTATTATTATATCTCATGTTTAAATATAATCGTGTATTATCCATGCTATAATTGTATTGAATGAAAACATAGACAGATGTGTGGATACATAGACACAACAATGTCCCTAGCAAGCCTCTAGTTGGCTAGCCAATTGATCAAGGATAGTCAAGGTTTTCTGGCTATGTGCAAAGTGTTGTTGCTTGATAACTGGATCACATCATTAGGAGAATCATGTGATGGAGTAGACCCAAACTATGAACGTAGCACACTGATTGTGTCGTTTTATTGCTATAGTTTTCTGCGTGTCAAGTATTTGTTCCTATGACCATGAGATCATATAACGCACTGGCACCGGAGAAATGACTTGTGTGTTTCAGACGTCACAATGTAACTGGGTGAATATAAAGGTGCTCTACCAGTATTTCTGAAGGTGTCCGTTGAGTTAGTATGGATCAAGATTGGGATTTGTCACTCCGTGTGACGGAGAGGTATCCCGGGGCCCACTCGGTAATATAACATCACACACAAGCCTTGCAAGCAATGTGACTAAGTGTAAGTCACGGGATCTTATATTATGGAATGAGTAAAGAGACTTGCTGGTAACGAGATTGAAATAGGTATGCGGATACCGACGATCGAATCTCGGGCAAGTAACATACCGAAGGACAAAGGGAATGACATACGAGATTGCCTGAATCCTTGACACTGAGGTTGAACCGATAAGTTATTTGAAGGATATGTAGGATCTAATGTGGGCATCCAGGTCCCGCTATTGGATATTGACCGAGGAGTACCTCGGGGTATGTCTACATAGTTCTTGAACCCGCAGGGTTTGCACACTTGAGGTTCGGCGATGTTTTAGTATAGTTGAGTTATATGTGTGGTTACCGAATGTTGTTCGGAGTCTCGGATGAGATTGCAGACGTCACGAGGGTTTCCGGAATGGTCCGGAGAGGAAGATTGATATATAGGATGACCTCATTTAGTTACCGGAACGTTTTCGGGCATTACCGGGAATGTACCGGGAGTGACGAATGGGTTCTGGATGTTCACCGGGAGGGGGCCAACCCACCCGGGGAAGCCCATAGGCCCTAGGGGTCGCCTACTAGCCCTTGGTGGGTTGGTGGGACAGCCCAATAAGGCCTATGCACCAAGGATAAGAAAATCAAAGAGAAAAGAAAAAAAGAGGTGGGAAGGAAGAGAAGGACTCCATCTTCCAATCGTAGTTGCACTAGGATTGGAGGTGGACTCCTCCACCTCCTTGGACGGCGCACCCTTGAGGACTTGGTCCTCAAGGCAAGCCTCCTCCCCCTCCCTCCTATATATACTAGTCATTTAGGGCTGATTTGAGACATCTTTGCTATCGAGGCTGAGGGGTAGTACTGGACGAGGACCCCGCTCTTGCAGGCGAGGATGCTGGTGGCGACCAGCCTCCCATGTCCGGGTCTCCGCCAGCCAGCGAGGACGTTGGTCGCGACCAACCTCGTATGTCTGAGCCCCCGCCAGCCGGCGAGTACGTTTGCACCGGCGAGGGTCGGTTCGTCAACCCGCCAGGGGTGGGTCACACCAGGATAGCCATGGAGGGGGAGAGCTTCGACGCCAAAATCACCGCTAGTGTTGGGCTCGAGATTGTGGGAGGATCGGAGGCCCGCGGCGGGAAGCTCGGCAAAGAGCAACTCTTCCAGTCCATGCGGGACAACGTCAGCCAGCTCCAGGCCCTCTATTAGGCCCGGAAGGAGAGGCTGGACACCCGGGCTGCGTTTGTCGAGGCAGGAGAGGAGGCCTTCAAGAAACACTTCGAGGAGACGCGGACCCACTTCGCCGAGGCTCACCAGAAGTTGAAGGTTGATCATGAAAAGCTTAGGGCGAAGCGGGACGAGCTCCTCCTCAAGTCGTCTGACATCCGAAGGAGGAGGAAGATGCCCGACGCCGTATTTCCAACGATGGCACCCGCCTCAATGCTCTTCATAACAGTCTGGAATCCCATGAGGAGTGATACGTCTCCAACGTATCAACTTTTGCAAACTCTTTTGCCCTTGTCTTGGACTCTAAGTTGCATGATTTGTATGAAACTAACCCGGACTGACGGTGTTTTCAGCCGAACTACCATGGTGTTGTTTTTGTGCAGAAATAAAAGTTACCGGAATGACCTCGAAACTTATGAATATTTTTTATGTAATATATAAAAAATATCAGAGAAAGAATCAACTGAAGATACGCTGCCAGTGGGCCACGAGCCCTGCAGGCGCACCCCCCTAGGGCGCGCCTAGCAGGCTCGTGGGGCCCACGTGGCTCCTCCGACTCCATCTCCAACTCCATATAACCTCTCTCTCCTAGAAAAATAGGAGAGAAGAGTTCATCGCGTTTCATGATATGGAGCTGCCGCCATCGCCTGTTCTTCCTCGGGAGGGCAGATCTCGAGTCCGTTCTCGGATCCGCAGAGGGGAAATCGACGCCGTCGTCATCATCAACCATCCTCCATCGCCAATTCCATGATGCTTTGCATCGTTCATGAGTAATCTTATCATAGGATGGCTGGACGATTTATGGGCTGGATGAGATCTATCATGTGATCGAGTTAGTTTGGATGGGGTTTGATCCCTAGTATCCACTATGTTCTAAGATTGATGTTGCGACTACTTTGCTATGCTTAATGCTTGTCACTAGGGCCCGAGTGCCATGATTTCAGATCTGAACCTATTATGTTTTCATCAATATATGTGTGTTCTTGATCCTATCTTGCAAGTTGTAGTCACCTACTATGTGTTATGACCCGACAACCCCGGAGTGACAATAGCCGGAACCACTCCCGGAGATGACCATAGTATGAGGATCCCATGTATTCACCATGTGGTAATGCTTTCTTCCGGTTCTCTATTAAAAGTTGACCTTAATATACCTTAGTTTCCATTAAGACCCCGCTTCCACGGGGTGGTAGGACAAAAGATGTCATGCAAGTTCTTTTCCATAAGCACGTATGACTAAATACGGAATACATGCCTACATTACATTAACGAACTGGAGCTAGTTACATATCGCCCTATGTTATAACTGTTACATGATGAATGCCATCCGACATAATTATCCATCACTGGTCCAATGCCTATGAGCTTTTCTATACTGGTCCTTGCTAAGTTACTTTACCGCTACTGCTATCACACTTGCTATACAAATTACTACTGCTACTTTTACCGCCGCTACTGTTACTATCATACTACTTTGCTACTAAAACTTTGCTGCAGATACTAAGTCTTTCAGGTGTGTTTGAATTGACAACTCAACTGCTTATACTCGAGAGTATTCTTTGGCTCCCCTTGTGTCGAGTCAATAAATTTGCGTTGAATACTCTACCCTCGAAAACTGTTGTGATCCCCTATACTTGTGGGTTATCAAGACCTTTTTCTGGCATCGTTGCCGGGGAGCATAGCTCTATTCTCCGAGTCACTTGGGATTTATATCTGTTGATCACTATGAGGAATTCGAGAGATCCAAAACCTAAAGTCTTGCCCTCAACTACGAGGACAGGTAAGGAACTGCCATCTAGCTCTGCACTTGATTCACCTTCTATTATGAGTAAATTTGCGACACCGCCACCTACTAGTAATTCTGATATGTCGCATGTTCTTGATGATGCTATTTCTTCTATCCATGATGCTTATGATGATGCTTTAATTGATAATGATGTGCCACTCGGTGAATTTCTTGATGCACAAATTGCTAGAGTTACTGCTCAATCTGATGATACTTCTGAAACTGATGAAATTATTGAATTTGAACCTGCTGTTACACCTGTTAGACCTAGCTCTCCTAGATATGAATTGCCTACTATACCTAAGGGTTATGTTATGGATGGAGAGGTAGCTGAAGACTTTCTTGCTTGTAAGGATAGCTATGATCTTGAGAAATTATTACACAAGTGGAAAGAAAAATCTCTGAATGCTAGAATGAAATATGATCCTAAGTTTTCTACTTCACCCATCTTTGTTACTGATAAGGATTATGAATTCTCTGTCGATCCTGAGTTAATCACTTTGGTTGAATCTGATCCATTACATGGTTATGAATCTGAAACTGTTGTGGCACATCTTACTAAACTGAATGATATAGCCACCCTATTCACTAATGAGGATTTTTTTTCTATTACTATCCTTAAGTTGTTTCCTTTCTCACTAAAGGGTGATGCTAAAACTTGGTTTACTTCTCTTGCTCCTAGTTGTGTGCGTAGTCCCCAGGATATGATATACTACTTCTCTGAGAAATATTTTCCTGCCGATAAGAAACAAGCTGCCTTACAGGATATATATAACTTTGTGCAAATTGAAGAAAAGTGTCTCCCACAAGCTTGGGCGAGGCTTGTCGAGTTACTTAATGCTTTGCCTGATCACCCTCTTAAGAAAAATGAAATACTTGATATCTTTTATAATGGACTAACTGATGCTTCTAGGGACCACCTAGATAGTTGTGTTGGTTGTGTTTTCAGGGAATGAACTGTGGAACAAGATGAAATTCTATTGAATAATATCTTGAGCAATGATAATGCTTGGACTATTCTCGAACCACTTCCAAAGCCAACTCCGAAGAAAAGAGGTATTCTATTCCTCAGTCGTGAAGATATGCAAGAAGCCAAGAAATCTATGCAAGAGAAAGGTATTAAATCTAAACATGTTAAGAATCTACCACCTATTGAAGAAATACATGGTCTTGATAACCCGACACAGGTAGTAGAGGTAAATTCTCTTCGTAGATTCAATGAGAGTGATATTCCTTATGATAAACCTGCCAGCTTATGCTTAGATGAATTTGATAACTTTGGTGCCAAACAACAAAGTTTTAATGATTATGTTAGCAGACAACTGCAACAAAAATGCTCGTATGATTAATCATATAAGTTCTTGTGTGGATATAAATGTTAATGATCTTAAGCTTCTATGGTCACTACTCAAGTAGAACAAGTACTTAAGGCTCAAAATGACTTGCTTAATGAATTGAATGATAATTCTGTTAGAGTTGTTACTAGAGGTGGTAGAATGACTCAGGAACCTTTGTATCCTGAGGGCCATCCTAAGAGAATTGAACAAGATTCTCAAGGAGTTAATACTAATGCACCCAGTCATCTTGGTAATAGGAAGAAAATGAAAGATGATAGGAACTTGCATGCTAGTAAACCTGTTGCTGTTACACCTGAGAATCCAACTGACGTTTCTATTTCTGATGCCGAAAGACAATCTGGTGATGAACATGAGCCTAATGATAATATTGATAATGGTGTTCATGTTGATGCTCAACCTAGTAATGATAATGATGTGGAGATTGAACCTGCTGTTGATCTTGATAACCCACAACCTAAGAACAAGAGATATGATAAGAATGATTTTATTGCTAGGAAGCATGGTAAAGAAAGAGAACCATGGGTTCAGAAACCCTTGCCCTTTCCTCCCAAACCATCCAAGAAAAAGGAAGATGAGGATTTTGAGCGCTTTGTTGAAATGATTAGACCTATCTTTTTGCAAATGCGTTTGACTGATATGCTTAAAATGTCTCCTGATGCTAAGTACATCAAAGATATTGTGACTAATTAACGAGAGATACCTGATGTTGAGATTTCCACCATGCTTGCTAATTACACTTTTAAGGGTGGGACTCCTAAGAAACTAGGTGATCCTGGAGTGCCCACTATACCTTGCTCCATTAAAGGAAATTATGTTAGAACTGCTTTATGTGATCTTGGAGCCAGTGTTAGTGTTATGCCTCTCTCTTTATATCGTAGACTTGAATTGGATAAGTTGACACCTACTGAAATTTCTTTTCAAATGGCCGACAAATCAATTGCTTTACCTATCGACATTTGCGAGGATGTGCCTGTTGTGGTTGCGAACGTTACTATCTTACCGAACTTTGTTATTCTTGACATTCTCGAGGATGATGCCATGGCGGTCATCCTCAAAAGACCCTTTTTAAACACTTCAGGGGTTTGTTATTGATTGCAACAAAGGCAATGTCACTTTCCATGTTAATGGTAATGAGCACACGATGCACTTTCCAAAGAAAAAATATCGAGTTCATTGCATTAATGCAATTGAAAAATCTTCGTCAATTATTTTTGGAAGCTTTTGAATTCCCTATACCTACTTTCAAGATGAAATATGATATACTTGTTATTGGGGATATGCACACCCCCGTTGAGAAAAAGGAATATGTCCAGGAAGAACTATCATGGTGGTTCCTCAAGCAATAGGGGTCCCCGTCTCGTGATTCGGGAGCCCGATCCTTATCAGCCGAGAAACGCACCGGTGCAACCATGTGAATGCCCTTCCGATGAATTCATGATTGATGCAGGTTTCAAGGACGAGTTTGATACATTTGTTCGCAATGGTAGGCTCAAAGAATTCATCTCCAATAAATGTGAACAATGCTACACTCAGTGCCTCTTTTGTTCGTAGATTCAAATTTTCAGTTGGCCGTGACACATCCATACTGTTTGATCATTATGACAAATCGTATACTATGGATTTAGAGGATTTTAATAGAATATGCAAGATACCTGACTGGGGTAGTCCCAATGACCCTCCTAAGTCTTCGGTTAGTGATTTTATTTCTAGTATAATTGTTGGAGAAACTAGAGATATTACGCAGGCTACCATGGGGAGCAATCATTTTCCTGCCTTACATTATTTTTCCCTCTTCATAGGTAGATGCATTAACAGCAAGCATGACTATAGTCACCTCTGCGCACCTGACCTTAGTATTCTTAAGAGCGCAGTAACGGGTGATAGAAGTTTCAACATGGGAGCTATAATTGCTAGGAGGCTAAATAATAATGCTAATGAAGGGGATTTCTTCGGTGGGATCTATGCCACTTGCATAGCAAATTATCTTGGAATACCCATCCGCACAGGAGATCCCCCACTCCACACAACTTTCCTTGATCGCGCCGCTATGATACGTTATCAGTTCCTTGAGAGGGATAATGAATCCCTCCTATACCGGTTAATATTTAACCGACAACGTGTTTTCCATATTACCCTTCCTGCTCCTGCCTTCTTTGACTTTCAGGGAAAACGGAGCTATTACATAACCAGAGGAGAGGCAGAGGAGTATGAGAGGGAGGTGAAGGATGCTCGCCTCCGTGAGGCACCTATTCAGGCAGTAGCTACCGCGTCCCAGTACAACCCCCATTATAATTTTGGATATCGCCTAGACCAGCCGTGGAACTAGACCAACTGAGGCCAAAAGCCTAAGCTTGGGCAAGTACGTGTCTCTCACCGACTTTATACTCATGCCCACACATTCACTTTCATAGTCGGTGTTCACACTCTTCCATTGTATCATCCATGCTAGTTTATTTCTTTTTCTTGCATTCTTCTCGTGTGTTTGTTTAAAATGAGAAAAAAAATTAGTTGTAAGTTTACTTTCCAGCATGCTTAGTGGTAATTAAAAAGAAAACCCAAAAAGATTTCCCGTTCTTCTTTTCCTTGTTGGGAGCTTTCCCATGTAAATAGTTTTCTTTTTTCTTTGGGTCGAGGTAGAAGACCATGATTAAAATGATTATTGGCTCTCATATGCATTATTGTCTATCTATCAAAGAGCCATATTACTTTGTCTTCTGCTCTGAATTTGCTTGTAGAGTCCAGCTTAGTCCAATGCAAGAACACTCTTATTATTATTCACATCATTCGGTCGTGCAAGTGAAAGGCAATAATGACGATATATGATGAAGTGACTGAGCCTGGAAAAGATGGTATGAACTCGACCTATTTTGTTTTTGTAAATATGACTAGCTCATCGTTCCTAATCCAGCATTGTTATGAGAGAAACATGTATGCAATGACAACTTAGAGATCATAGTTTCTTATGCCATGCTTAATTAGCTAGGAGCTTATAATGGTTTGTCTTGGATGCCAACATGAATTTCGAGATGATTATGATGTAGTATGATAGGATGGTATCCTCCTTTTAATGAGTAATGTGGCTTGACTTGGCACATGTTCACGCATGTAGTTGAAACAAAATCAACATAGCCTCTACGATATTCATGTTTATGGTGATTTATATCCTATTCATGCTTGCACTCAACATTGGTTAATGTCAATGCATATTGATGACTGTTGTCACTCTCTAGTTGGTCGCTTCCCAGTCTTTTGCTAGCCTTCACTTGTACTAAGCGGGAATACTGCTTGTGCATCCATTTCCATAAACCCAAAGTTGTTCCATATGAGTCCACCATACCACTACAAGGATCTGGGTCTATTGCAACAAAATTGTTCGTCGCATTACATGCCGATTTGTGGTGATAAGTACCTATTGCCACGAAATGACATTTGTTGGCAGCCGTTGCAACTGGACGCATGGTAATAGGTTATTGCCACGAAAAAGCAATCGTGGCAATAAAGCGGTGCTATTGCAACATCCATGTGGGAAGTTGCCACATGTTTTCCCGTGGCAACACTCACCTGCTGCCACAATTTGATTAGTGGAGATAGCTTTAATGCAACCTGTAACAAATCGTGGCGGCCGATACTTCATGGCGATAGACATTTGTGGCAATAACCTATGACAACGACACTCGTTTTGTGGCGCGTGTTCTTCTGTGGCAATAGTCAATCGTGGCAACAAACTATGGCGACAATCCTTGTTTTCGTGGCATTAAGAGTTTTGCCACGAACTGCAACACTTGTGGCATTAACTTATGGCAACAAATATTACATTCGTTGTAACCGGAAATTGCAACAAACTCATTTTGGTGGTGATAAATAGGTATCACAACAGGTAAAAATTTTTTAGCGAGAAACTGTTGTGATAATTTAAAATTTTCACGGCGATGCTCTATTTCAACAAAACATAGCTTGACGGCAGAAAATAGTTATCGCAACGAGCAACATGTTTGTAGCGAGAAGATACTACGGCAATGTAAAGTTTTCGTGTTGATACTCTATTACAACAAAACTTACGTTGGTCACACCATGCAAAACAATTGTGGTGCCAAATCTATTCTGACAATATAAAGTGCTCTGTTGCAACATCCTAGTGCAATAGAACAGGTAGGTATGGCAACTGAGATTTAACGCAACACTATTTTCCGTGGTGCTAACATGTGGCAACCAAAAGTGGGTTGTGGTAATAGCCTATTGCATCCGTAAAACATTTACAGGCATTCAATTACAATATTAAAAACCATACATATACTCCCTCCGTAAACTAATATAAGAGCGTTTAGATCACTAAAAGTGATCTAAACGCTCTTATATTAGTTTAGAGAGGAAGTAATATATAGATTCATAAAGTTTATAATTATCATAGCAAACCAACAAATGAAACTCAAATGTAACCCATCCATCCTAATTAAGTTTTTTTCACAGAAAGCCATACTAATTAAGTGCCAAGACTAAACTGTCTGTGATCTTTATTCCAGTCCAGCTAAGTTTTTGGGTCTTCTGTGATCTCGAGTCCAGTCTAGCTACTTCTTTGGATCCTGCTGTCAAGAAATAAAAAAAGGTATAGTTAAGGAGACCAGCATAACATATAACATACCATTATTCCAGCCACATTGTTAAAAATAAATGTCGTGAGACTAACTCGACTATTATGGTCTATGAAGAAAGCCTATCACAATATATCGTTAGAAATGCAAAGCTATGTTTACTGTGAGTCTATACTGTAACCACAGAAGCACCTACATTATATGTTTGATGTATCAAAAATGTCGAATGATAGGTGAATCTAACTGCATAAATTTGTCCCGGAAGAATTTTGTATAAAGAATATAGTGTAGTTCTGGGAGCCACTAGTATAGAATCTATAGTTGTGGTGCAAAAATAGAAAAAAATGTATCTGGACCATACGATCAAACAAGAGAGTAGGAGTCGTGTGCGTCATTTCTTTCCTTTCAAGGGTGGACATTACCTCACGCACCCCTAACTGCATGTTAACACAAAATGTTAATTACCTACTCTGATGTGGCATAAATTGAAGTGAACATAGATGTTATTACCAAGTTGTCACTGTATTGTACTCGGTCTCCTACCAGCAGGATCTTGTGTTGAATTCATCATTGTGCCATTCTGTAGGCAATATCATAATTTAAAATAGGAATAAGAAAGTGACAGGAAAATTATTTATGATTCTCTTCTTTTGATCCTAGATGCTAGCTTGCGATAATATTTTGCATGACCTTGAGTCCACTATTCCATTGAATATATTTTCCAGCTTGAATCCTCCGTATCCCAATAATGCAGAGAACAAATTGTACAATTAAAATGAATCGATGATCTCATCCCATAGAGCTTACTTTTTCATGTCAAGCTATGCAATAGTACAAAGAAATACTACTTCACTCTCAGTTTCATTCATACAGTAAGTTTAGTCAGTTTATTTCCCTTATCATAAACTTAGTTTAGTCAGCCTATATACAACGATCTGACCACAAATCTAAAACCGGAGAGGGCTTACCAATAGACATGCATAATCATACAAATATTTTTGAGCAGAAAGTACACCACACAAATTTAGAAGATAATTCGACATTGTTCATTTATCATCATACGTCAATATATCTAGTTCGATTGCTCAATCTTTCTTGAGTGTGAGATCTCCCTAGCATTGTCAATGCAACAATACAAAAGCTAGAATAAGAAAACAGGATACTTAGGAAAACTGCAAAAAATAATCACACTGCTACATGATCTGGGAGAGAACAAATGTAAATATATGATTTCAACCATCCAGTCTAGCCACACTCAAAATAACTTTTTAAGGGATTAATAATTGTAGAGAGGTAAAAGTGCAGATTTATAACCACCTTGAAATTACATGCGAGCTGTCAGCTAAACCATCTTGAAATTATAGGCGAACAAGAAATATAACCAAGTGAATCGAGATCAAGAAATATCATGCTCCCGACACATGTTGGCCTGTATAGTGAAACAGAGAGCTAGCACCCAAACATGATCGGTGATATTCCTGATGATGTACAAGAGTTGTGGCTCCCTGAATGTAATTATAGCTCTGATGATCATACAAACACATATTAACAAAAACACATCTAGATGGAATTTTATCTGAATCATCACGAACTGACTTCAATTCAGCCTATGCAATCTAACAAAAACTGCAGAGAGATGCCGATCTAGGTGCCAGGCACTTGGAAGGAAGATAAGTTGTAGCCTAATTGGCTGCCAAATACCAAGAAAAAGAAGACTGATCTACAGGGCTAGCTATGGAGGTTCAGGGGTGATCAACCTGCTCTGCTTCTTCTCTGTTCTGGCCCTGAGTCTACATTACATCTAGCAGCTTCGGTATGAGACCAAACAACTACATCTAAAAGTGGGAGAGTAGGAGATGCCCAAAAATATTGACAAACTAAGACTGCAGCGAAATTTAATATAAAAACAAGAGCCTGATGTTACTCTGAACATCATACTGTAATTAAAAACACTTTATAGGTTCACCCAATTGAAGTGGCTTGCAGGTTCAGCCAATTAAACTTGACATGCATGTTTAGTCAAAAACAAGAGACAGGTGTATAGCACTGGCTAATTGCAGGTTCAACTATACATCATTCTATGAAGGTTTAAGGATGCGGCTTGCAATGGAGTAGGGAATACAAAAAAATACTGATCTAGCGCACTTGCTTTGGAGGTTCAGGGATGCGGCTTTGTGATAAACCTGGTCGCAATGTCTCCTCCTCCGGGTCGGCCATGTGGCGAGCAACAACGACATGGTGTCGTGCTTGGTCCAGACACGGGATTGATGACACTGCGGTCGCAATGCTTGGGGGAAAGATGGGAACTCCGTCGGCGCCGACGCCAGACCGCATCGCTCCTGGGCAGCATGGCCGAGGACAGAGAGAGGCGGCCCACGCCAGCGGGCGTAGAGGAGAGGGAGGAGGGCGAGATCAAGGAAATCTGGAGGTTCTAGGATGGGAGGAGATCGGGAGGAACCAAGGAAGAATAACCTGACGCCGTGCAGCTAACTCAAGTGTGGTTTGCTGCGTTGACACCGTCATGATGGGGGCAGCCGAGAGGAACCATGGACGAGAGCTCAGATCCAATCGCCCATGAAGACGTCGTGGTTTGGTTTATAGATAGAACAATAATCGTGGGTTGTTAGGAAGGTATTTAGCAGGAAGGTTAGATATAGTCTATTTTTTGGTGGGAACAAAGACACTAATTCAGGATCTTTTAGCGGGAGGTTAAAAAGTACACACCGACGGGAAATCCCCATACCCCGCCAGACCGAACGAGTCCTTTCGTAAGAGGATCGACCTCAACGAACAACATTGTTCGATGGGAGAACCCATGTCCTGAACATTGTCCATCGCCCCCTGTAAATCAAAAGAAAATCTCAGTTTATTTTCTTTTCTATCGCTTTGAGAAATAAAATCCAGTTTGTGTTGTTCTACGAAAAATTGCCATCATCTTTAATAAGCAAAAATTGGCATCATAGAAACCAAAAATAAATTTTCCATGGCAAGTTTTATAAAAATGTCGTGGAACGTACAACACGTTTGGCATGGCAAATTTAATAAACAAGTACAATACACATGGTGATTTCTTATAAAAAAATGCTCTATGGATAACATAGCGAACTAGTTAAAATGATAATTTACATTCAGGATATTCAGACATAAGCAAAACATCTATATGCACTATCTGTAAGAATTTAAAACAGATTTCAGATATTTGAACGATGAGACGCGACAGTTCGGGTGTCTAATGAAGCGCGCCGCATGATGAAGAGCTCGTGCGGAGGAGGACATGCGGCCGGTAGGGTTTTGATGGAGCGCCCGTCTAGTGGTGGTAAAATTTCGTATTTTGATCTTTTATGAAATTTATCAAGATTTGACATTAATTTATAAAAAATTGGAATCTAATATTTTTCCTATAGTCGGGGCTCATGGTGTTAGGGTATAACAACCTATCATCGAGGTCCCTGATGGTAGGAAACTTATCCACGTCAGCATGACGCATCCTTACCGTCAAATATGTTGACGGTAGCCTATACAACTCTACCACCAAGATGTCCGACGGTAGGTGCGAACACGCACTGTGTCCGATACTTAGAAAAATATTACGGTAGGATATGCATCCTACCATCAAGGTCCTCGGCGGTATGTTGTTATACCGTACCCTTCTGGACCACTGCAATACAAAAAGAGTCAGATCTCGAAAGTTTTCCAATCTGGGATCAGATCTCGATCAACTTTCAGAAAAAGGTAAAAATACAAAATTTAGCCTTTGGTGGTTGCATGTCATGATTGTCGTCCCTTTTTATCTTCTTCCTTTGTCGCGTATCAATCTCTTCTTGATGTCATGGCTTCCTTCTTCCCTTTAATCTCTTCTCCCCTCTCGATCTCTCCCAGGTCCCGTGGCTTCAAAACTCGATCTTGGATGGTGATCTGGTAGTCCACCAAACAACCGTCCTTGCATCCATTCCAAACAAACTCGAATTAAACCGGATAAATTTCGTCAAACACGATGGAATACTAAGCTAACTTGTAGCGAACACTAACCTCATACATGTAGCCGCCCTGGTGGGCTGCACCGTCATTATGTATTAAGATTTAGAAAAAAAATATAAATGTTAATTATGTATTGTGAATTCTTCAATGTATATTACTAAAATATTCAATGCGTATTCAAAAATAATTCAACGATATGTTTAATTCTTCGTCATATAATATATCTATAAACTAGTGCGTCCCTTGAATCACATCCTGAGAAATAGTATAATAAATAAAGAAACAAAATCAAGAGCATAGTAGAGAATATCGTTGCAATATGTTGCTCCTTTTTCGCAACACTAGACGATTGTTGCAATATGTTGTATGTATTACCATGGATGCACAATTGCCGGAATATGTACTAGTTATTGCAACACAACGTAGGTGAGGCAAAAAGTCGCCCTATTACAGCAATACATGTTTTTGTTGCAATACAAAGCCATGTTATTCCAACAATATCTATGTCTAGTGCCACATGTTAGAATTGTTTCAATATATGTCTAAATATTACCACAAAGGTATACTTTGTTGCAATACCTAGTCCTTTTTGCAACAAAATGAACAATTCATGCTACGGTACACAACTGTCGCAATATCACTACCATATTACAACGTTGATGCAACTCGTGGCAATACATGGCTTCTATTGCAACAAAATGAGTACTTGGCACGACAAAACAAACATGTGGCAACCTGTAGATCTAGTTGCCACGAACTAGAATTTTGTGGCAATATAGGATCTTATTACAACGAAAGATAGTTGTCGCAATAAATTTTGTTGCAGTAGACCAGAATCCTTGTAGTGTACCTACCTATATGTGGTATCTACCTGCCGTTCCAAGTCAATTTGCATGTGCAACTCTCTAAATCTTCAAATAATAATCTGTTTTGTATGCCCGAATCGCTCATGTGGTGACAAGGGCCGTTCAGTATCTGCCATGCTAGGCGTGTTATCCTCGATACGTGTTTATTCACTATCTCTCACGAGAAAGGGGCCGGTAATCGGAATGCCCAGTTCCAAGCTCAAATGAAATCAAAAATATAATTGCAAACAATACTCCCGCTGGATTGTTGTTGGTATGGACGGCACCCGTGGATTCGGCAAGTCGTGGAGTGTGATTGATCGGTGGTGGGGGAGTCAAAACTTTACTATTCTGTTTGGGAACCGCTTATAATATGTGTAGCATGGAAGATGGTGAAAACTCTTGGTCACCGTGTTGACAATGAAAGCATGCCATCCAAAAGTATTTGTCTCTGTTTTAAAAAGCTTGAGCTCTGGCACCTCTACAAATCAATGTTTCCCTCTGCCAAGGGCCTATCTATTTATGTTTCTGTTGAGTCATCCCCTTCTTATTGAAAAGCACCAGTTAGAGAGCACCTCCGCCATTTATATGCTTTGCTATTAATTGATATTGAGTATGAGTATGACTGGATCTTCTTTGCCATGAATAAAAATTTCCAGTCGGCCTTTGGTCTTTGAAGGTGCTCTGCATTTATGTTTTGCGGTCACAGAAAGGGCTAGCGAGATATCATTTATTCATATTGTATCATCATTATTTTGATTGAAGTGTTGACGTTTGAAACTTATTATTATTGGTCGCTAGTTAACTACGCCATTGATATGAGTATACCACGAGATCTAAATGTCATTGCTTATGTGGTTAGCTTACGATCTTGCTGAAAATCTGAATATGAGTTAGACATAATTACAACAACAAGATCAAACAGAGTTCATAAAAGTTTTTTTCTTTTGTCTCTTTCAGTTTATCAAGTGAATTGCTTGAGGAGAAGCAAGGCTTTAATCTTGGGGGAGTTGATACGTCTCCAACGTATCTACTTTTCCAAACTCTTTTGCCCATGTCTTGGACTCTAATTTGCATGATTTGATTGAAACGAACCCGGACTGACGCTGTTTTCAGCAGAGCTGCCATGGTGTTGGTTTTTGTGCGGAAAGAATCAACTGAAGATACGCTGCCAGTGGGCCACGAGCCCTGCAGGTGCCCCCCTAGAGAGCGCCTAGCAGGCTAGTGGGGCCCCATGTGGCTCCTCCGACTACATCTCCAACTCCATATAACCTCTCTCGCCCAGAAAAAATTAGGAGAGAAGGGTTCAGCGCATTTCACGATACGGAGCCGCCACCACCGCGTGTTCTTCCTCGGTAGGGCAGATCTGGAGTCTGTTCTGGGCTATGGAGAGGGGAAATCGACGTCGTCCTCATCATCAACCATACTCCATTGCCAATTCCATGATGCTCTCCATCGTTCCTGAGTAATCTTATCATAGGCTTGCTGGACGGTTTATGGGTTGGATGAGATCTACCATGTAATCGAGTTAGTTTTGATGGGGTTTGATCCCTAGTATCCACAATGTTCTAAGATTGTTGTTGCTACTACTTTGCTATGCTTAATGCTTGTCACTAGGGCCCGAGTGCCATGATTTCAGATCTAAACCTATTATATTTTCATCAATATATGTGTGTTCTTGATCCTATCTTGCAAGTTGTAGTCACCTACTATGTGTTAAGACCCAGCAACCCCGGAGTTGCAATAGCCGGAACCACTCCCGGAGATGACTATAGTATGAGGATCCTATGTATTCACCATGTGCTAATGCTTTGTTCCGGTTCTCTATTAAAAGGAGACCTTAGTATCCCTTAGTTTCCATTAGGACCACGCTGCCACGGGAGGGTAGGACGAAAGATGTCATGCATGTTCTTTTCCATAAGCACGTATGACTAAATACAGAATACATGCCTACATTACATTGACGAACTCGTGCTAGTTACATATCAACCTATGTTACAACTGTTACATGATGAATGCCATCCGACATAATTATACATCACCGATCCAATGACTACGAGCTTTTCCTATACTGGTACTTGCTAAGTTACTTTACCGCTACTACAGTCACACTTGCTATACAAATTACTACTGCTACTGTTACCGCCGGTACCGTTACTATCGTACTACTTTGCTACTCAAACATTACTGCAGATACTAAGTCTTTCAAGTGTTCGTGAATTGACAACTCAACTGCTAATACTCGAGAGTATTCTTTGGCTCCCCTTGTGTCGAATCAATAAATTTGGGTTGAATACTCTACTCTCGAAAACTGTTGCGATCCCCTATACTTGTGGGTTATCAAGGAGGAACTTGCCAATCGTGAGAAGGCGCTCAACGGCCGGCTCCGCGCCAAGGACGAAGAAGTTGAGAAGCTTGTGGCGCAGCGTACCCAAGAGCTCATGGATCGTCATAAGTACGCCCTTGCCGCCCACGCTTTGGAGCATGCCGACAAGTTGTAGGAGGTCGCTGACAAGGCTGCCGGCGCCGAGGCTGCCAGGGTGGAGCTTGCCGGCAAGTTGAAGAAGCTGGAAGAAGATCTTGAAGGCCTTGGAAAGGAGATTTCCACGCTCACAGTTGAGAGAGAGCAGGCTCTCTCCAACTTGACGGAGACCCAACCTACCGTTTTCGACAAGAGTGCTCAACTCCATTCCGCCAACGCCTCCCTTGCCGCCTTGTAGGATAATCCTGCTCCTCTATAGCGGGATCTTGAAGAAAGCAAATAATGTGAGGAGGTCTTGGCTCAAAAACACCTTGGCGTGACGGACCAGCTCGAGGCTACCTCCGCCGCCCGCGAGGGCTATACGCGTGGCGTGGAGTTGTGGACTGAACATCTTGTCAACTCAGCGGAAGGGATTTCCCCGCAACTCTCTTCTATGGATCACCAAGGCTTTGGTTATTCTCCGTGAGCGTGATCGACGCTTTCAAGCAGATTCGAGCCGGCGAGGCAGTGCGCCTGGCGAACAAGTCTCGAAGGTTGTGTCGGGGCAGCATTCTCAAGGTCATCACCAAGTTGGCGTAGAAGAATCCCGACATTGACCTCACCCTAGGGCATCTTCCAAAAGAGGCAAAGCTCGAGGAACTCGAGAACCTGGTCATGCCCATTGTTGACAAGGTGGACCAGATCAAGAGGGTGCAAGGTTCGCCCGAGGATTAATTCTTCGTGTTCTCCTCGTGCTGGAGTTCTCAATGAAGGGTTGTTGTATCTTGTTAATAATTGTTAGTATCGTAATATACTTCATGTTCTTGATAAGTGTTACCTTCCTCCTTTGCTTCTTTTTGCATGGTTTGTCCTCGTGATTCAATGAGGGTTTGTCGGCTCAATTGGCTTTGTCGCAAGCGTTTTCGAGCGGTGGCTCTTGCCGGAGTCGTCACTGCTGGCAAAGGTGCCTTGCCTCCCTTTGGGTTTACCCATAGGTAGTCGAGCACGCTCTTTAAGTAGAAGGGGCAAGCAGCGCGGGCTGCTTAAGTTATCGAGCACGCTCTGAGACAACATTTAGGAGGCTTGCGACGGACTTCCCTCGTGCACAGGATTTCCATAAAAATGTGTCGGTGACACGTAAAGGGGTGGGTTGTATCTGCCCGAAGCCTTACTTGAAGTTTTTGCAACTTACCTTTAGGTTGAGGTTCTTCTTTCTATTTTGGCTAGATTGTCCTCGTCCTTTCTGCTGCCGTGGGCGTCCCCACTATCTCCCCCCGGGCAAACTTGTGCGCGGCGTTGCAACTGTATTTTTTATAAAAGAGAGGAGAAAATATGTGTTTGGACCTTGGCAGTCCATTAGCTCACGCGTTGCACAAAATCTTAGATTATGCATGCATATGGTGTAACATGGAAATCTAAACGATGATGTGGAACGCTACGCTTTATTCAACTGCGCACAGGGTCTTCGCCTGGCTTTGTACAAAGGATTACATGCAACTTCGGCAAGACATGTACAAAAGGTGGCCGCCGGGAGTCGCGACAACCTCACCCTACAGGTAGAACTTTCGAAGATGTCCAATGTTCCAGGAATTGCTCACCGGTGTGCCATCTTCGGTCTCCAGGCGGACAACGCCGCACCTGGTGACTTGTACTACCCGATATGGGGCTTACCAATTCGGCGTCAACTTCTTTGAATTCTTGGCCGAGTGAACGTGCTCAAGAACAAGGTGGCCTTCCTCAAGGCTACTGGCTCGGACCTTGCGGCTATGATAGTGACACAAGGCTTGCTGATTGCGAGTGGCTGGCACAACCGCCTGAATCCAGGTCTCCTCGAGGAGGACCGCATCATCTCGACGCAATAGCTCTTGCTCAAGCTAATCAGAAGCGATCACTCGGGGTAACCCATAAATGAGTTCCATGGGAAGAACTGCCCCCGCCTCGTAGATCAGGTAGAAGGGTGCCTCGCCGGTGGCTCGATTTGGCGTTGTTCTAATCGACCAAAGAACCGCCGGCAATTCATCAATCTAGTGCTTTCCATGCCTTCACAACTTTTCAAAAGTTCTTGTTTTGAGCCCCCGGATCACTTCGGCATTTTCTCTTTCAGCTTGGCCATTGCTCCTTGGATGGGCAACACAAGCAAAGCATATTTTGCTGCCGAGGTCTTGGGCGTACTGCATGAAGGCGCGACTCGTGAACTAGGTGCCGTTGTCCGTGATGACCCTGTTCGGGACACAGAAACAACAGACAATTCCTTTGAAGAACTTGACGGCTGATTGGGCGGTCACCTTCCTCACTGGTTCCACCTCTGGCCACTTTGTGAACTTGTCAATTGTGACGTACAAGTACTCAAAGCCCCAGACAGTGCGGGGAAAGGGCCAAGAATATCGAGCACCCAGACCGAGAATGGCCAGGATAGAGGGATCGTTTGGAGAGCTTGGGCTGGATGATGAAGCTTCCTTGAATGGAACTGGCATGCTTCACACTTGGTTACTAGTGCAGTCGCATCCTGGAGGGCTATGGGCCAGAAGAGGCCTTGCCGGAATGCCTTGCCGACAAGGTCTCTTGACCCAACGTGGGATCCACATATCCCCCCATGTATCTCGGGCAATAGCTCTAGTCCTTCCTCATGGGGGATGCACTTCGGTTTCACGCCATTCAGTCGCCTTGTGTATAAGGCATCATCCACAAATTGGTACATGTTGGACTGACGGGCTACTCTTTTCGCTTCTTCCTGCTCTTCGGGTAGGTTCCCAGTTTGGAGGTACCGGATTATGTGTTGCGCCCATGACGGAGTCTGAGGTTCGACGGCAAGGACTGAAGGCATATCCTGTGCCGTGGTGGTGTATTTTTCGGCAGGCCTTGTACCTCCTCCGACAGTTTCCTTTCCGGCATGATCCTTGCCGAGGCTCCTTGGCTGGTCCGTCGGGGAGTACTTGCCAGAGCTTAGCTTCCTCCTCTTTTCCGTCTTGGTGGATGGTGTCACGGAAGGTTGAGTCATTTGTAGCAGAAAAGTTCCCGGTTCCACAAGTAACTTAGTGGCTGCACGCTTCGACAGGTCGTCGGCAACGGTGTTTTCGGCACAGGGGACGTGTTTCGTTTGTAGACCATCGAAGCGCTCTTCCAACTTCCTCACTTCCTCCACGTATGCTTCCATCAATGGGCACTGGTGTCGGGGTCCATTCGGTGCTGAACTCCACCAAAGCCCTGCTTTGGATGGTTGATGTGCTTTCGAACTTAAGGCCGGAGCTGGACAACTCCAACGCCCACTCCACGATCCTGCCAGTTCCGTGAGTGTTTCACAAAACCCTTTGTAGCGGAAAGCGGGTGACGGCGGTGATCTCGTGTGCTTGGAAGTAGTCGCGCGGCTTCTTCGAGGCCATGAGAAGGCCGAAAAGAAGTTTTTGCACCCCCAGAGTATCTCGATATGGCTCCCTGCAAGAGGGAACTGACGAAATAAACCGGGCACTGCACCATCTTCTGCTTCTGCACTAGCTCGCATGCTACCGGGGGTTCCTCTTGATCGCTCCTGGAGTCTGCCGGGGGTCCCTAGTTACCGGTGTGCGCTTCCTCATCCGAAGGCGTTGCTTTTTGTCGGTGATGCTAGGTCGACACCTATGGGGATCAACGTGATACCCTTGTGATCGTACGGAGGGAAAAACAATGTCAAGAGCAGACCTAACGATCAACACCCGGCAAGCCTTTTTACCCAGGTTCGGGCTGCTTACGCGTAAAACCTTACGCCCTACTTGTCTGATCGTATTAAGCGTTCTTTTGTTGTTCGTTTACGGTGATGATAACCATCTTCTTGGCCAATCTCCAAAAGGTCTAACCCCTTGTGAATGCGCTAACGGCCAACTTTTATAGGCAAAGGGGTCACCTACAATGCTCGATGGTAGGTTCACGAGATGTTACAGTGAACCTATAGCGGCGCTTATCTATCTACCAATGTCAGGTGCATTAAATGCACGTCTTGTCCATGTCAGGTAAGTGATGGTGAATACATGTGTCCAGGTGTTTCGACACCTGGATGCCCTGCCGGCGCATGCAGAATGCGCTGGAACTCGGGGGGTGGGGAGCGGTACTATGGAAAGGGCGGTGGCCCTCTAGAACCTGCCACGTTATCCTGACAATGGTGCTTGCCGGGGCGTTGGTGCTTCATCTAGGCAAGGAATCTTGCCGTGGGCTTCAGCTGTCTTCCCGGCGAGGTAGGCTTGCCGGGGTCTTGTGCTAGGTGCGTTAATCACGTCCATTAAACGGACGTGGCCTTGGGTGTCTTCCCGACAAGGCAGGCTTGCCGGGGCCTTGGATATCTTGGGGGTGAGCCTTGTCTGGATTCTGCCGCGCCTTTCCGTTAGGGGCTCTT
Source organism: Hordeum vulgare subsp. vulgare (assembly GCF_904849725.1). Taxonomy (NCBI): domain Eukaryota; kingdom Viridiplantae; phylum Streptophyta; class Magnoliopsida; order Poales; family Poaceae; genus Hordeum; species Hordeum vulgare. Next base: position 258,260,066 of record NC_058523.1, on the reverse strand, counting down.
TGCGCCCGTGCACAAGTCTGGGGCACTAGAGCCCAATTCTTTAGTGCACCTATAGGAGCCCCCGGGCCTGGCCCACACACTCTTGTGGAGGGTTGTTGGGCTAGGCCCAAAGAGATGTACGGGCATTCGCAGCTGGATTTGCTCGCGATTGACTTTCCCCACGCCATGCATTGATCATGCGGAGTGGGGAGTCGTGCGCGGAGTGGCCTCTCCGCCCCCTGAAACGCCTCTGCCACGCGCGTGGCATGCGCATTCATTGATGGACAGGTGGCAGTCGAGCACTTGAAAGGCACAGTAGTGGCTGGGTCCGCCCGTGCATGCATTGGCGCATTAGGGCGGTTCTCTGTTTTCCCATGAGCTTGAGCGATTGGTAGTAGAGGGTAGTGGCTTCTGGGATAAGGGAGGCTAGCCCCCGCGCTCCGTCCTATAAATTTTGAGGGGTTTGCGATGGGTTTTGCTCACTCAACTCCCTCTGAATTCACCAACTCCCTGATCATGGCCTTCTGAATCTTTTTTCTGCTTGCTGGTGGCACTAGCCCCTAACCATGGTTAGGGGACGGGGTCCGCCACCGTCTGCCGTGAGGGCGGCGAGGGAATCCCGTTCAGATCATACCACGGCTTCTGAGGGTGCCACGGCAGAAGGCTGCCAGAACGCCCGTGGTGGAGGAAGGGGAGGGCGAGGTCGCCGCGGAGGTCGAGGACCGGGGAGGCGGAGCTCTACTCCAACGCCTCCGCCTTCCCGGCACTGGATCCTATGGCGGCCCTCCATGTTTCTTTAGGGGGCCCCACGTGTGCTTCTCGACTGCTGTGAAGGTCGCTCGACCGGCATTGGGAGCCCCGCTTCGAGCGACATTGACGAGGGGGAAGGCAGCGATGGTGGCGCTCTTAGCAGGCCGGGAGCCCCGGGAGTCAAGTCGGAGTACGATCCCCTGAGCTCCGACTAACCGTTGACCTGGCCGCCGACGCCTGTTCATGCCTCCCCCTCTCGGTCAGGGCCTTCATCGACGCCTTTTCTTTGGGGCGGCGCGAGCATTGGACCTGGCCCTTTCGCCTCCTCCTGTTGCCTTGTCCACCAGCGCGGTTCTCGACTGCGCAATTCTGGTCGATGAGGGACCAGCGTGGGTTGCACCGGGGGGGGGGGGGGTGGGCCGCCTTTTTATCTTCTTGAACTTCACTCCTCCGCACAGGTCAAACCCTCGTCAAAAGACAGAGTCTTTAGGTTAGGACCACCACGCTTCGTAAGTGAAGCCGAATGTATCTATTCATATGAATGAAAAAGACTGTTTTCCCTTTTTTGATTCCGTTCTTTGCGCAATTTGTTCTTGCATATCTACGAGCTTGCCAGCGACTACTGCCAAGACTCCTTGCCGCATTCGGTGTAACCACATGGAAATCGCCAAGCGTACCTTGAGACGAAATCGGGTGCTACGTAGCTTCTTGTTCTGTTGATCAGGTTCACAACTGCTTAAAGGCGCTTTGGGAAACAAAGACAAGGTGGCCGCTCAGGTCGTTTGAACGAGTTCGAAACAAAGACAAGGTGCACCGAGCTTTGTGAAGGTCCTAGTACTTGCAAACGCCTCAAACAAAGATTGGAAACTTTCCAAGGGGAGAAGCAAAGGATCTATCTACTTCAAATCAGAATCTCAAACATAAAAACTTATCTATCTGCGCTGTGGTCGTGAGGCGCCTGAATCTTTTGCCGAGGCTTCCGATCCCCCGGTAAGTAGGGAATTACCGCTCCCGGCGGTCTCTTCTCCGTCAAGGACTGCTTGCCGATGGTCCGTGACCGTCGCTTGGAGGAAGAGCCAGCCAGGGTGTAACCACTTTGCTTTTCTCTTTCTAGGTTGTGCTCGTGGAGCCCCCGAGCGCATCTTTGCACTATGATGCGATGCTCTCAGGGGCGCAACATTCACACTGGAGTGCGCGGCAGGGTTCGAGACCGTGTGGCGCATCCTCAACGACTATGCATCGCTCCGTGGAGGTGCGTCCGTCGGAGTATGCGCCAGTCCTCTATGAAGCACCCAGGCACGCCCTCGACAGCTGCGCGTTGGCCCCCTGAGCGACGCATCGGCCTGACGATGCCGCTCTTGGAGCCTCTGCCTCCCTGCCCCGCATGCGCATGTAGCAACGTGCTTGCACAGACCTTGGGAAGACCTAGCAGAACAGGGCGCCCACCGCGGTACTCCGTTTCTGGTGGAATACGGCATAACGCCAAAACTTCGATAGAGTCGGTGTTGAGCATGCTCTGATTCACGTGTTTCTCCCCTCCCCCTACCTGGCATGCCAAAGATGTCGGCGATGATAGGCCGACACCTATGGGGATCGACGTGATAGCCTTGTGATCGTAGGGAGGGAAAAAACAACGTCAAGAGCAGACATAACGATGAACACCCGGCAAGCCTTTTTACCCAGGTTCGGGCCGCTTACGTGTAAAACCCCATGTTCTGCTCGTTTGATCGTATTAAGTATTCTTTTGTTATTTATCTACAGTGATGAGAACCGTCTTCTTGGCCAATCTCCAAAAGGTCTAACCCATTGTGAATGAGCTAAGGGCCTCCTTTTATATGAAAAGGGGTCACCTACGGTGCTTGATGGTAGGTTCATGAGATGTTACAGTGAACCTACAACGACGCTTATCCCTGTACCGCTGTCAGGTGCATTAAATGCACGTCTTGTCCATGTCACCTAAGTGCTGGTGAAGACATGTGTCCAGGTGTTTCGACACCTGGATTCCCCGTTGGAGCATGTACAATGCGCTGGAACTCGGGGGGCGGTGGTACTGTGGCAAGGGCGGTCGCCCTCTAGTACCTTGCCACGTCATCCCAACAAGATTGCTTGTTGGGGCCTTGGTGCTTTGTCTCGGCAAGGAAGCTTGCCGGGCGCTTCGGCTGTCTTTCCGACGAGGGAGGCTCGCCAGGGTCTTGTGCTAGGTGCATTCATCACGTCCATTAAACGGAGGTGACCTTGGGTGTCTTCCCGACAAGGCAGGCTTGTTGGGGCCTTGGATATCTTGGGGGTGAGCCTTGTCTGGATTCTGCCGCGCCCTTCCGTTAGTGGCTCTTTGTGCCCGTGAACAAGTCTGGGGCACTGGAGACCCCAGTCTTTAGTGCACACACACATTTGCCGGTGTATCTTCGTCGCCTTCCCTCTGCGCCACCAGGGTGGCGCTAACCAATTGGTTTGTTGTTGCTAGGTACAGGAGCAGTGACTCTTGTGGTTTAGGCGCTACCAGGATTGTCACAAAGGAAAGGTATCGCTTCAGGTCTTGTAGAGTTGTTTCTGCCTCGGCAGTCCATTCCATCGGCCCCGCCTTCTTCAAGATTTTGAAGAAAGGCAGGGCGCATTCGGCAGACTTGGAGATGAACTGCTCAAGGCGGCTACATAGCCACCTAGGCGTCGCACATCCTTGACGTGCTTCGGTGCCTCGATTTGTTCGATGGCCTTAATCTTGTGAGGGTTAGCTTCGATCCCGCATTGGGACACAAAGAACTCGAGAAGCTTGCCGGATGGAACAACTAAGACGCACTTTTCGGGGTTGAGCTTAAGGTTGATCTTGTGGAAGCTGGCAAACATCTCTTCCAGATCTTGCACGAGTGTTGACTTATACTTCGTTTTGTCCACTATATCATCCATGTAGGCTTCCAGATTCCGGTGGAGTTTGGGCTCAAAACTAATATGGATCACTCTTGCAAAGGTGGAGCCGACATTCTTCAACCCGAAGGACATTCGTACAAAGCAATACGTGCTAGAGGGGGTGATGAAGGTGGTTTTCTCTTCATCTTCCTCGGCCATGTAAATCTGGTGATACCCTGAGTAGGAATCGAGGAAGGATTGTCGGTCACAGCCAATGGTGGAGTCGACAATCTGGTCGATGCGCGGCAAGGGAAAAGGGTCTTTCGGGCAAGCTTTATTGACATCGGTAAAGTTGATATGGAGCCGCCACTTCCCATTCGCCTTGTGCACTACAACCGGATGGGCCAACCATGTGGGATGGATGACTCCTCTAACCAGTCTCGCTCCTTCTAACTTCTTGATTTCCTCGGGAATGAACTCCTGCCGCTCCAGGGCTTGCTTCCTCAACTTTTGCTTGACCGGCCGCGCGTGGGGGCAGACAACGAGGTGGTGCTCAATCACCTTCTTGGGAACACCTGGGATATCCGATGGTTGCTATGCAAAAACATTGAAATTAGCCCATAGGAAGGTGACGAGGGCGCTTTCCTATTTGCTGTCAAGGGCGAAACTTATGGTGAAAGTTCCAGCCGTGCCATCCTCTCGGGCGGGTACCTTCTTGGATTGTGGTGGGGTAGCCCAGATTTCTTGTTCCAGGTAGTGGAGCTCTCCGGCGCGTCCTCGGTGGCAGCAAAGTACTCTGGTGAAGCGTGCTTGCCGGGATCTGCGTGGAAGCCCTCTTGCCGAGATTCTTCTCCTCGGGGGGCGGTGCACTGGTGGCAGCTCCAGTCTTCTCGGTGCGGTCATGGGCACGTTTGATGGAGGGTCGTTTCGACCTCCCCGCCTACTAGGGCCCGTCCCCATTGGCGAGGGCGACGAGAATCTGGATGGTCGCCCTCCACTCTTCGAGCCTGTCCACCATTGGAGAGAAATCCAAGAGCAGTTGAGATCGCTTCAGGGCTTCTGTCCGTGTGGGCGACGGCGATATGTGCGAAGACCGCGAGGGGCTCTTACATCTAACTACGTTAAAAGTAGCACCCTCTTGGTCCCGCGGTGGTGCGCTGCCCTGGCTGGTCACAGAGCGTGTGCGTCGACCGTGCAAGTCTTGGGAACGAGACCCCGGAGTCCTTCGTGGGTGCGGTGAATCACCATCTCTCTAGCGTGGTCTCTCGCGCGCGCCTTGCGAAGGTCGGTGCGGGTCCGTCCGTGTCGTCGTCTTGGAGGATGTCCTCACATCCTTCGAAGTAGCGGCGCCACCCGTGGGCTGTGCAGCTACATCCTTCGATGCCCCGGCGCGCGCATGGTCGTCACGGTCGCGAATGATACCACTCGCCTGGGTCTACTCTCCAGAGTGATGTGGAAGTTCGGGACCTTCGCCTCCTTGTCCTGCGCACGCACCCTCGCCCTCGCCAGGGTAGGAGCATTGGGTGCGGGTGTGTTAGTCGCCGGAGCACCCCTCTTCTTAGGGGCCACGGCGGTGAAGAAGTGTTGGTGCGCTGATGGCTAGATCGGATCAACGTGACCTCTTGCCCCTACTTGGCGCGCCAAAGATGTCAGGGAAATCGACACCTATGGTAAGCTCTAAGGGTCCCTTAATTGTTCGGCGGAGGGAGAGAGGTAGCGGAGAGAGCGGAGCTAGCAATCAGCGATGTCAAGGTCGTTTACCCAGGTTCGGGCCGCTTGGCGCGTAAAACCCTACTCCTGCTTAGTTTGTATGGGGAACTACTGTAGGGTTATTTGCTACAATAATCTAGCTGGTGATTAGGGAGTCTCAAATCCAAAAAGGTCCAACCCCTAGAAAATGAGCCTTGGGCCTCCTTTTATAGGCAACGGGGTCACCAACAGTGTGCTCACGGGTTGCATAGTGAACAGGGTTCACCACTTATCTTCTAAGGTTGTGTGAGGGGTAGTAAATGCCTTGTCTGGCCCTTGACCTGCATCAAGGTGGCTTCGACACATACCCAAGTGGATCGACACCTGGGTCTTGTGCTGGCGCATGAGGGAGCTTGTTGGCCTGGTGTCCTAGTCGGAGGACTTGATTATCTTCCCGGCAAGGAGGGCTTGCCAGGGGCTTGAACATCTTCCCGGTAAGGGGGGCTTGCCGGGGCCTTGCGAGCCTTCCTGAGTCTTTCTAGCAAATAGAGCTTGCCGGGGTCTTGCGAGTCTACCCGGCAAGGAGGGCTTGTCGGGATCTCGCGAGACTTCCCGGCAAGGAGGCCTTGTCGGGGCCTTGTATGTGGAGCATTTTTACTCTACGCCCTTAGAGAGGAGGCGTGCATCGGTGGGTTTTGGGATGTCTTCCTGCCAATCTTCCTCGTGCGCTGGCGCCAAGGGCGTTACTGGTGCCTGTGCACAAGTCTGGGGCATAGGAGACCATAGTCTCTAGTGCACCGACATTGTTGTTGCCATTGCTATCATTATTGTCGCTGTTGTCGTCGTTGTTGTTATCATTATCGTCCTTGTTCTCGTCATTGTCGTCGTTTTCATCATTCTCATCGTCGTCGTCATCGTCGTTGTTGTAGTAGTAGTTGTTGTTGTTGTTGTTATCATCGTCGTTGGTATTGCTATTGTTGTTGTTGTGGTGGTGGTTGTTGTTGTTGTGGTTGTCGTTGTCGCTGTTGTCGTCGTTGCTCATCGCCCAAAGACGCGCTCGGAGGCTCCGCAAGCGTGGCCTAGCAAGAGAAAAGCAAACGGGTTACAACCTGGATGGCTCTTTCTCCAAGCAACGGTCACAGACCATTGGCAAGAAGTCCTTGCCGGAGAAAAGACCGCCAGGAGCTGTGATTTCCTGCTTGCCGAGGGCTCTGGTGCCCTAGCAAAAGATTCAAGTGCCTCGCAACCACGGCGCGGATAGATATGTTCTTATGTTTGAGATTCAGATCTGAAGTAGATAGATCCTTTGCTTTTTACCTTCGAAAGTTTCCAATTTTGTGTGAGGAGTTTGCGTGTACTGGGACCTTCCCAAAGTTCGGTGGACCTTCTCTCTGTTTCGAACTCGTTCAAACGACATGAATGGCCATAGAGCAATTTCAAACAGTTGCGAACCTGATCAACAGAGCAAGTGGCTATGTAGCACCTGATTTTGTCTCAAGCTACGCTTGGCGATGTCCATGGTTGCACCGAACGCGGCAAGGAGGCTTGCTGGTGGTCTCCCGCAAGCTCACATATTATGCAAAAACGAATCAGACAAAGAACAGAAACGAAGAATGGAAAAACAGTCTTTTTCATTCATATGAATGCACACATTTGGCTTCACTTACGAAGCGTGGTTATTCTAACCTAAAGACCATGTCTTTTGACAAGGACCGACCCACGCGGAGGAGTGAAGTTCAAGAAGACAAAAAGCAAGGCCATCCCCCAGCGCAACCCAGACTGGTCCCTCCTGGACCAGCATTGCGCGGTCGAGAACTGCGTCGGGCGATAGGGCTGCGGGAGGAGGTGAAGGGGTTGGGTCCAATGCTTGTGCCGCCCCAAAGAAAAGGCGTCGATGCATGCCCCGGCCGAGAGGGAGAGAGGGTGAGCATGCGTCGGCAGCCAGGCCAGCGGTCAGTCGGAGCTCGGGGGATCATACTCGGACTTGACTCCTCGGGCTCTCGACCTGCTAAGACCGCCACCACCGCCGCCATCCCCCTCGTCACCGCCGCTCGAAGCGGAGCTCCGAATGCCGCTCGAGCGACCTTCGCAGTACTCGAGAAGCACATGCGAGGCCCCCTAAAGCAACATGGAGGGCCACCACAGGAGAAAACCCCGGGGAAGCCGGAGGCGTTGGAGTAGCACTCCGCCTCCCCCGGCCTCGACCTCCGCGGCGACCTGGGCCCCTCGCCCTTCCTCCACCACGGTCGTTCGGGCCGTCTTCCTCCACGGCACCCTAAGAAGCTGTGGCATGATCCCAATGGGATCCCCTCGCTGCCCTCACGGCCGACGGTGGCCGACCCCCTCCCCTAACGATGGTTAGGGGCAAGCGCCGCCAGCAGACAGAAGAAGATCCTAAAGGCCAAGATCGTGGAGTTGGTGGATTCCGAGAATGTTGGTTGCGAAAAACCTCTCACAAACCCTCCCAATTTATAGGATGGGGCGCGGGGGCTAGCCTCCCTTAACACCATAAGCCATCGCCCTCTACGACCAACCGCTCGAGCTCACGGGAGAACAAAGAACCGCCCTAATGCGCCAATGCATGCACGGGCAGGCCTAGCCACTACTGCGCCTTACCAGGCCTCACCTGCCACCTATCCATCCATGACTGCGCATGCCACGCGCGTGGCAGAGGCGTTTCAGGAGGCGGAGAGGCCACTCCACACACGACCATCCACTTTGCGCATCCGATGCGCGGCATGGGGAAAGGAAACTGCCGTGCACCGCTCTGGGCCTGGCCCAACAACGCTCCGCACGCGTGTGTGGACCAGGCCCGGGGGCTCCTATGGGTGCACTAAACACTGGGGTCTCTAGTGCCTAGACTTGTGCATCGGCACAAAGAGCCCCTGACGGCAGGGCGTGGTATAATCCAGACAAGACGCACCCCCAAAATATCCAAGCCCCAGCAAGCATGCCTTGCCGGGAAGACATCCAAGGGCAAGCCCGTTTGATGCTCGTGATGAACGCACCAAGCACAAGACCCCAGCGAGCCTCCATCGTCGGGAAGAGAGCCGAAGCCCCCGGCAAGCTTCCTTGCCGAGACGAAGACCCAAGGCCACAGCAAGCACCCTTGCCATAGTGCCACGGCCCCTCCGAGTTCCAGCACATTCCCCATGCGCCAGCGGGGCGTCCAGGTGTCGAAACACCTGGACACATGTCTTCACCAACACTTTGCTGACAAGGACAGGACGTGCATTTAACGCACCTAACAGCGGTAGATGGATAAGCACCGCTCTAGGTTCACTGTAACATCTCGTGAACCTACCATCGAGCACTGTAGGTGACCCCTTTGCCTATAAAAGGAGGCCCTTCGCTCATTCACAAAGGGTTAGACTCTTGAAAGATTGGCCAAGAAGATGGTTATCATCACTATAACAAACAACAAAAACGATTAATACGATCACACGAGCATGACGTGGGGTTTTACGCGTGAGCGGCCCGAATCTGGGTAAAAAGGCTTGTCGGGTGTTGATCGTAAGGTCTGCTCTTGACTTTGTCTTTCCCCGCCCTATGATCACAAGGGTATCATGTTAATCCCCATAGGTGTCGACCTAGCATCGCCGACAAAGAGGGAAGTTGTAGAGCTAGTTTTGTTTTATCCTGCTTGGGGGTCATTTATCATCACTATCTTTAATGCCATTGTGATATTCACTTATATCTTCCTATCCAGACCTACTTCATATCATCCGTTGCTGCTATTTATGCTTTAACGTGACTCCATTAGTGTTCTAGGCTCATGTCTCTAGTACGTTGTAGCCTAGGACCAGCACAGTACCGTCATTGAGCGTCTATTCAACATTGCATCTCTGAATTGATTATCGCTAATCTTTTTCTACCATATATTATAAGCCTTCCCATCTCCACATACATCTACATCGTGTGTTTGGCGCCACATGGCAATCACTCTATCTAATCTTTGAAAGTTTTGACTACACCGGTTGCCGATCACCACCTGCTGCTGGGTAAGAATTGGTAAGAATTTGAGATTGGCGTGACGGATTTGTGACACACCACCACCACCACCACCACAACCACCACAACTTCCCAGTAGTTCATAGGAACAATATTTTTGGATTTTTTTTATACTAGTCATGACAGGATCCAAAGTTGTCTATCCATGGGCTTCTTCGATTGTGGGAGACGTGCCACCAAAACAACCGTTACGAGAGGTGCATAGAGATCCAAATGCGCATGATCAGGTTAATGTTTCTATACCATCATTTAACGGTCATTTTAGACCTTCTTTATATATTAAATAGGAATATGAAATATATGATATATTTTCTTCCCATAATTTTTCTTAACATAAGAAAGTTACGGTCGCGGTTGGTTCTTTCACCGGTTATGCTCAGTTTGGTGGAGTGGACATTGTGGACTACACCCTGATTATATACATACTAATTGGGATGATTTGAAACTTTCCATGACACATACATTCGTTACTGCTTATTATACTCGTGACATGGTTAAAAAGTTACAACATTTAAAACAAGATAGTGACACCGTAAAAAAATGTTATGATGATTTACAAACAACCTTGTTGTATTCCTCATTAGTAGAAAGTGAAGAAGATTTTATGGATAGATTTTGGGGAGGATTAAACCATGATATTCGGGAGATACTAATTCATGAAAAGTATTATCCTATGGATTGTTTGTTTCGTCTTGCTTGCAAAGCTGAACAGGAAATAAAACAACATGTTGCCCACAAGAAGAAAGAGTGCAAGGAGCTTATTCCAAGAGTTGATATGGTTGTTCCTTCAACAACTAGGCATACGATCACCATGTGACACGTTACCATCAAGAGTGGCTACATCATGTGAGTTGATCATAAGAGGTAATGACAAAGGTACTTATCTTCCACCTCCACATGGGTATGATGATTGCCTTGTTAATTGCAATGTAACATGTGATGAGATACCCATTACTTTGGTCACACAACCAATTTTGGAGGACTACCTTCATGATTTGACTTTGCCATTTGATCAACTAAGTACAATATGAACAACGTTGAGTGAACCGATTGAATTAACTGTCGATGAAAAAGAACCATGTGAATCAGCGAATAAATCAAATTTGCATCAAATGGTTTTCAAAATAATTGTGCCAATGTTTAATCATTTTGACATGAGCTCTAATCTTGGCGATGATTCTATGTCAAATGACTTGTTGCATGTTTTTTATTTAAGCATGTTGTAGCATCTAAATTTGAAACAATGAAAGTGTATTCACCAATGTTAGGATGGTTTAATGATGAACATTGTCAACGTTT
>NC_058523.1:258231994-258244494 GCF_904849725.1 Hordeum vulgare subsp. vulgare | reverse complement strand
GGCTGCTAAGGACCCATTCCTCGAAGCACACGCGACAATTCCGTGCGTACCGGCAAGTTCCCAGCACTGCGTAGGGTGTATGCCATATAAAATATGAATCAGATATTGGAAATAACATGCATTCATCCAAAATATAACGAGTATATTACATAATTGCTTGCCGCGATCCTAACTTGGGATAACATCATTTCTTATATGGAAGGCATGGCAACAGAAGAAGAATGGGGCAATTAGTCCCTCCGTCGGCCCTCGATCCTCTTGACTTGACCGACCTTGTCAACTTTAGCCATGACCAGCGCCTCCAACGCCGCGAGATCTGCATCCTGCGGCGAGCGCTCGAACAAATTGGAGAAGTTGATGTCGTGATTCGTGTAGGCCACCTTGGTGAGCACCTTGAGGAGGACAACCCGACAGAGCTTGCGGGATTCGTCGGCCTGGCGGGTTGCTTCGCGAGCCTAGAACTGCTCTAGAGCCTCGATCAAGCTGTGGAAAAACAAGGTGATCCTGGCGTCCCAAGCAAACCGGAAGTCGGGCATGCCCATTCTGGACAGTCGCGCCATGAGTCTTCCCGTCAGATCGGCGAGGCGTTCGTTCCACGTCTGCACGTCCGCCGCATAGTCGCCGTGCCCGACGGCGACATCCTCGAGCTTGGCCCTCTCGTCGCAGAGTTCCTTGGTCAGGGCCCTCTCGCGGTCCTCGCTGCCCTCGAGATTCTCCTCGATGGTGGCCAGCTAAAGCTTCAAATAGGCGGGGGACGCATTGGCATCGGTTAGTTGGGTGGTCTAATCGGAGACGGCAGTCTGTGCCTCCGCTAGGCTGAAAAGGGTCTTCTCCCTCTCCGACTAGAGCATGGAGATCTCCTTGCTGAAGCCCTCAAGGTCCGAGTCCAGCCGGGCCACCTTGCCTACAAGCTCACCCCTGGCGGACTCCACGGCAACGACCTGAGCCGTGAGCCGTGAAGGCCTCTTGGTGCTTCCAGCATAGCTCTTGGGTTCGCAGCGCGACGAGCCCCTCGACTTCTTCATCTTTACGGCGGAGCTTTTCAACGAGCGCCGTCTCGCGGTCAGATAGATCTTCCTCCTGAGCATCGAGCGTGACGCGGAGCTGGCGTAGGCGGCCTTCCTCTTCAGCGACCTGCTATGAAACCACCTCATGCGCTTGTTCCACATCGGATCGCTTCAGGAGAAGCTCATCCTGTTCTTCGCGCACACACGCCCGGACATCCTCCAGTTCTCGGTGGGCCACGGAGAACCAGTCCTGGGTCTCCTCAAAGCGCTCCTGGCAACTTGCATCTACCGCGTCGACAACCGCCTACCGGGCATCAAGCTTCTTTCTTCGGGCCAGGTAAAGCTCGTTGAGCTGGCGGAAGTTGTCGCCCATGGCCTTGAGGAGTTGCTCTTCCTTGGATCCGCTATTGCCGGCTCCTGGGTCACAGACAATCTCGCCGTCTAAAGCCTCTCGTTGGAAGATCTTTCTGGTGCTGATCCTTCCCGGCATGTTGATGAATTGGTCCTGGCCAGCCTCAAGGTACCTGGGCGGAGATGGAAGCTTGGGTGTTTGGGGTTGATCCTCCACAGTTCGTCCCACGACAACTGAGGTCTCGGTGGTCGACGTAGCGCCTGGCGCTCCCGCGGGAGGATTGCTGTCTGTACTACCACCGGTTTCCTCACCGGCCTCCCCCCCAATATCCTTGGCGTCATCCTCTTGGGCAGCATTAGCGGCCTCACCGGCGGCAACCTTGCCAGCTTCGACAGCGACACCCTTGGCGATCTCCTCGATTACGAAGTCGATTTGCATCTCCTCCGTCAGGGGTGAATCTATGAAGCCAGAAAAGGGAGAACAAGATGAGGACAAAACGGAAGTTCAAGAAGAAAAAAACAAAAGAAGAGGATGATAACAAATGCTCTCAATCAAGCAGCTTTCCTATGCAAGGTTGCCGGGAGCTGGTTGCTTCCTCCCCGACGACGTCGATTACCGGGATGGGGCTGCCGGCCTCTGCGCCTGCTGGGTTGCCCTCGGCCGATATAGTCTCATCGGTAGTAACGCTTGCCAGAGACCCATCCCTGGGCGGCGTGGGCGATGGGGTAGGCACGTCTGGGGCAACCCCAGTGGTTTGTCTTGCCGCCGCTCCTTCCTTGCAGGCCCGATGATGTCAGTAGAGAATATAACTGTCCCAGCGCTCGCAAGTGGAAAATGGGTAGAGGACCCACAATGGGGGTTGTGTTGGGGGCTCCGTTGAGGGCTTCGTTCGAGGCCGTGCTCCGGGCTGGTGAAGGCTCCCCCCGACACCCCTAAGGTGCTAGCCGAGGGCTCACCGCTCGTCGGAGCCTTCGCCCTTTTCGAAGATATCCGCACCAGAGGTTTCGGGTCCCTACAATGACAAAGACGGAACCATGTGAACAAACCAGATCAATGAGGCAGAAACCAAAGGATACAGCAGGACACATTACTCTTCCTCATCCTCCGGGTCGAAGATAGAAAGATCGAACTCGACCCCAGCTGTGGCACTTGCGGGAGGAGGCGGAGAGGCGCTCCTGCGGCGCTTGGCTGTGGCAGAAGTGGAAGGTTGCTGGATGGGAATGGCGGAGGATGCATTGCTAAGAACCCGATTCCTCCTGGGGGCTGGGGGCTTCTCCAACGCATCCTCATCGACCGACTCATCGTTAGGAAGGTCTCGGGTGGCAGCACCGCTCTGGTCCCCGGCAGAGGGGCCCCTAGCGGCCACACCACTGTGCTCGCAGACAACTTCCTCCAGCCCGGCAAGCGTTTCCTCCGGCACCGTCCCGTCTTCGCTGGACTCCCCCATAAAGCCCCCGCTGCCGGCCGCCTCAGCAAGAGTCGCCACTTCGACCCTCGAGGCAATATACGCCACTTCCTCACCAACGATGGGGCGGAAGACGTTGTCATCTTCGCGGATGGCAATCTCCGTCAGGTTGTCGAAGAATTGCAGCGCCTGCTCAGCGCTCGGCTCAGCCCACGATGGGTCGAGGCCGTGGGCATTGCACACGGGCATCATGGCGATGATCGAGCTAACAACGTAGTTGTTGCACAAGGGGACTACATTTTCCATCATCTTGAACTTCCCCTTGGGCTTAAACAACTTATGGCAGACAGCCGCGTGTTGCATGACCGTCAAGTTGCCGTTCAACCCGGGGCGCGGGCTCATGATGTCCGCCGCGTTTTTGTATTCCCAGGACGTCCTCCCCTTTCTTTGGAAAGGGGCAATAATCCGCTGCAGGAATTCCGCGGCCACCATCTCAATCGTAAGTTCAGCGGCCCTGAGGCGCAAGATCCTAGCGGCGTGAACCAAGAGCTTCTCGTCTGCCAGATCGAGGTCACTCCAGCTCTTGCCGCGCGATTTCGTGGTGGTCCTCGGCTCGCAGAAAGCGTGGGAATCATCTTCCAAAAGCCAACACCACCTCCCATACCGGTATGCCACTTCTCGCGGTAGTTCTCGTCTATGTAGGCCCCTTTGGTCCTGGGGATCCAGGCGAGGAACCCGAAGAGGGCTTCCCCCCTTTGGATACGGGGGTTGAAGTAGTCGCGGAAGAGGGCAACATTGGGGTAACCATGAAGAAATTCTCACATGGATGCGCAGACACGACCATACAAGTGACCGCATTCGATGTTAAATCCAAGAGCTGGAGGTTGTAGGAGCACATGACCTCTACGAAGAAATCGGAATAGGGGGGAAAAAGTCCGCAACAAAAGTAATCTGCAAAGAAGGGATAACCATTTGGCCCATCGCTGACAGAGCTTGGCCTCACGCGGGTCTTAGGACGCGCCTTCGGCTGCGTCGCCCACATGATCAAGTACCGAGCCTTCACGGTATTCGCCTCCAGCCCTAGGGGAAGACGACCATCTTCTACCACATCTTCGCCATCTCGCCCTCCGTGACGGTCTCTTTCCCGTCGCTTGGCTTTGGCGCCATGCCAACAAGGTGAGGAGGGGGTACTTGGGCCAGAAGGGGTGTGGAATGGGAGGAGGCGGAAAGCTAGAAGAGCTCCGCTTCACGCTCGAAGGAGGAAAGCAATGGCACCTCCGAGATTTTGGCAAGAACAGAGGATAATATGTGGCAGCCTCGGTGGTTTCCCCTTTATGAGGAGAGGACAAGGGACGCCCCTTCACAAACCCGAGACTACCCGTGCACGCGCCCGGGCATTTCGGCCACTCCTCCCATGACCCCCACGTCGCGCGTTCGATGCGTGGCGTATGAAGAAAGGAGCACGGTAACGGTAAAATCGCCGCCCGAAGATCTCGAACTCTACTGCACGCGCACTGTTTGGGCCTAGCCCAACGACATCTCGCACTTGGTATGGCCTAGGCCCGGGGCTCCTATCAGTTCACCAAAGTTCGGGCCTTTGATGCCCCATATCGGTGCATGGGAAATTAGAGCCACATCCGAGGCAAGCCTTGCCGGAGCCTACAGGAGACTACCACAAAGGCACACAAGGCCACAAGCCCAAAAGACCAAAGACATAGACCTCGAAAAGGCTCTTGCTGAGGGAGGCCAGGGAAGACCCGGCAAGGCCCTTCTCGGGAGAGTTGGCAACGATCCAGTATAGTTCGTCCCTAACAGGATCTAGACTATCCCCTTACCCAGCGCAGTAGCCAGCTGCCCTTGCCAGTTGATACATGTCGGTTTGTGCGGCGCGTGTCGAGAGGTATCTGGGGAGAATGGTGCCAAAGGGACGCGCCCCTCTCCCATCTCTGGGACACCTGACGAAGCATTAAATCCGTCTGCTAAGACGCCAGGAACACTGTAATTCCCTGTACATCTTGTGGGTGCACTATTTCACTATGCACCCCATGAGAGCCCTGTGCTGCCACTGTTGGTGACCCCTTAGACCTATAAAAGGAGACCCTGGGCATGGACGACAAAAAGGAGGAGGACAGCTAGCTATTCAGCTGAGACATACCTAGCAGTTCATCATCGATCATCAAATACAAACAAAGCAGGACTAGGGTATTACGCTTCCGAGCGGCCCGATCCTGGGTAAATTGCCCCCATTGCCCCGATCGTCTGGTCTGCTCTTGGTGCATCCGTCTCCCACGCCAAACCACAAGGGACGCTTCAGGGTCCCATAGGTTCTCGAGGCCTACGCCCCGACAGCTGTTGACGTTGTTGTTGATGCTGCTGTTGTCGTTGTCATAATTGTCATTGTTGGCATTGTTCTCGTTGTTGTCCTCGTTGTCGTTGTTGTCCTCGTTCTCTTCGTCGTTATTGTCGTCGTCATCATCGTTGTCGTCGTCGTCGTCGTTGTCGTTGTTGTTGTTGTTGTTGTTGTTGTTGTTGTCGTTGTTGTTGTTGTTGTTGTTTTTGTTGTCCTTGTTGTTGTTCTTGTTGTTGTTGTTTATGTTGTTGTTGTTGTTGTTGTTGTTGTTGTTGTTGTTGTTGTTGCTGCTGCTGCTCCTGCTGTTGTCCTCGTTGTAGTCATCGTCGTCGTCATTGTTGTTCTTGTTGTTGTTGTTGTTGGTCTTGTTGTTGTCGTTGTTGTTTTTATTGTTGGTCATGTTGTCGTCGTCGTCTTCTTTGTTGTTGTTGTTATTATTATTGTAGTTGTTGTAGTTGTTGTCACTATTGTCTTTCTTATTGTATTTATCGTTTTTCTCATTGTTCTCGTCGTTGTTGTTGTCGTTATTGTCGTCGTCGTCATCGTCATCGCCGTCGTCGTCGTCATCGTCATCGCCGTCGTCGTCGTCGTTGTTGTTGTTGTTGTAGTAGTAGTAGTCATCATCGTCGTGGGAACCGTGTTTGTTGTTGTTATTGTTGTCGTCGTCGTCATCGTTGTTGTTGTTGTTGTTGTTGTTGTTGCTGCTCCTGCTGTTGTCGTTGTTGTTTTTGTTATCATTTTCGTCGTTGTTCTCATCATTGTCTTTGTTGTCGTCGTTCTCGTCGTCGTCGTCGTTGTTCTTGTTTTTTTCTTATCGTTGTTGTTGTAGTTGTTGTTATTGTTTTGTTTGTTGTTGTTGGTGGTGTGTTGTTGTTGTTGATCTTGTCGTTGTTGTCATCGTCGTCGTCGTCGTCGTTGTTGTTGTTATTGTTGTGGTCGTGGTGGTGGTGGTGGTTGTCGTCATCTTTGTTGTTGTTGTTGTCATTGCTATTGCTGTTGTGGTTGTTGTCTGTGTTGTTGTTGTGGTTCTTGTTGTCGTTGTAATCATTGATCTCATCGTTGTCATTTTTGTCGTCGTTGTCGTCGTCCTTGTTGTTGTTGTTCTTGTCGTTGATATCGCTATTGACATTTTTGTCGATGTCGTCGTCATTGTTGTTATTGTTGTCGTATTTGTTGTTGTTGTCGTTGTTCTCATTGTTGTCGTCATTGTCGTCGTCGTTGTTGTCATCATCATCGTTGTCGTTGTTGTTGTTATTGTTGTTGTCGTTGTTATCATTGTTGTCATCGTTGTCCTTGTTGTCATCGTCATCCTCGTCCTTGTTGGTGTTGTTGTTGCCGTCGTTGCTACCGCTGTTAACGTTGTTGTCGATGTTGTCGTCGTCGTTGTTTTTGCTGTTGTCGTAGTTGTTGTTGTTAGTGTTGTTGTTTTAGTTGTTGTTCTTGTTGTTGATGTTGTGGTTGTTGTTGTTGTGCTGGTTGTTGTTGTTGTTGTTGTTGTCGTCGTCGTCGTCATCGTTGTTTTTGTTATTGTTGTTGTCGTTGAGGTCGTTCTTGTTCCTGTTGTCGTCGTCGTTGTTGTTATCGTTATTGTCATTGTTCTCGTTATGGTCGTTGTTGTCGTCGTCGTTGTCATCATCGTCGACGTCATCGTTGTTGTTGTTGTTATTATTGTTGTTGTTGTTGTTGTTATGGTTGTTTCTTATTGTTGTTATTGTTGTTGTTGTCATTGTTGTCATTGTTGTCTTCATTCTCGTTGTTGTCGTTGTTGTCGTCGTCATCGTTGTTGTTGTTGTTGTTGTTGTTGTTGTTGTTGTCGTTGTTGTTGTCGTTGTTGTCGTTGTTGTTGCTGCGGTTGTTGTTGTTGTTGTTGTAGTCGTGGTGGTCATCGTGTTTGTTGTTGTTGTTGTTGTTGTTGTTGTTTTTGTTGTTTTTGTTATTGTTGCTCTTGGTTTTGTCACTGTTGTCGTCGTCGTTGTTGTTGTCATTGTTGTCATTGTTCTAGTCATTGTCGTCGTCGTCGTCTTCATCGTCGTCGTCGCTATTGTTGTTATTGTTGTTGTTGTTGTGGTTGTTGTTGTTGTGGTTGTTGTTGGTGTTGTTGTTGTTGTTTTTGTTGTTGTTCTCGTCGTCGTCGTCGTTCCTGTTGTTGTTGTCGTTGTTTTCATTGTTCTCGTCGTTGTCGTCGTTGTCGTCGTCCTTGTTGTTGTTGTCATTGTCGTTTCTATTGATGTTGACATTGTTGTCGATGTTTTTGTTGTTGTCATTGTTCTCGTTCTTGTCGTCATTGTTGTTGTTGTCGTCATTCTCGTTGTCGTCCTCGTCGTCGTCGTGGTTGTCTTCGTCGTCGTCGTCGTCGTCGTCGTCGTTGTTGTTGTTGTTGATGTTGTTGTTGTTGTTGTTGTTGTTGTTGTTTGTGTCGTCGTCGTCGTTGTCGTCGTCGTCCTCGTCATCGTTGTTGTTGTTGTTGTTAAATATAAAATACCTAAAAAACAGAAAACAATATACCACTAATATACACTAAAGGAACCCTAGTTCCACCTAATGCAAATTTTAAAAATAAATCTTCTGCAATAGGCCACACAAATAGCATTGAAAATTTAAATAAAAAATAATTTCGGAATTTATAAAATTTGCAACACTATATGAGATAACTCCAAATAATATTCTAAATATTATGAACTTTTTATTCAACACGGGAGAATTCATAGTATCTCCACTCTAATAAATTGCCCGCAGTTGCAAAATGAATAGAATTTTTTAGAAAATTCAAACACGCATAGAAATAATGATGACAAAGAATGATCGTGTTAACATACCAAATCTGAAAGTTTGGGATGTTACAAATCTACACCCCTTAAAATGAATCTCGTCCTCGAGATTCGAGTTGGCTAGCATGATTAAAGATGGGTAAGCATAGATGAGATCTAGATAGAATTAGGCCTAAGGGGAAAAACACTACCCATATGCTAGCATCAAACTCCAAATCAAACAAATCACACTATAAGATAACACTAACAAACATAACAACAATCAAACATATCTATGTATATAGTCGAATAATTTGGACAAGATCCTAATTTAACAAACAAGCTAAATAACAATCAAGCAAGCAACCTAGTATCGTTATACCACAAAGTGGGCATAAACAGATACACTAACACGATAATATCGCAAAAAGTAAAAATAATTGGTGGTGTCACCACTAGTTCCTACTTAAGCTGGTTAAGATACTAAGAGTAAGATGTAGACAAAGTTTAGAGAATAAACTTTTCACTCCTATGGCTCTTCTAATTCATTTTCTAGGGTCACAACCTACAGTCAACGCATTGCTCTGATACAATATGTAACGACCAAATCACGAACGATTTGAGTCTCTGTGCTTTACTGTGCTAGTCCCTGGATCAACTCGCTAGCACACACGGTATAGATGAATACCAGAATAGCAAGTGCATCGTTTATTACAACGTATGATCCAGAATTTATAAAGTATAACAATCTGCATAGCACTTAACTAACTTTAATAAATAATGACAGCGGAAAAGTAGCAGAATAATAACGATGTGTCCCATCATAGCCCGCTAGCGATCATGTTGAGTGAAGACTCGCGACCCTATTGTATCTCACTGATCATCTGAACATCCTGCAACATGATAAGTTCCAGCCAAAAGGGTCAATACAGTTAATGTATTGGCAATTCACAAATAATGATAATGCAAACCTACATATATAAGAATTGTATGACAAACAAAACAGTCAAGTTGGTTCGGCATAAAGCTAACTTTACCTACCTCTATGAACTGATCAAGGTCTCACACACCACAACCAATTTAACCCGCAATAGAGAACTCACAAACCGATGGTGAGATGACAAAGATCATCAAGATGTATCAAGTGCGCTCAGTCGATGACGCATTCAATGGGGACTCCAAAGCGCTCAACCATCAACGCATACACCTGATTTAAGTCCCGACAACTCAAGTGCGCTCAGTCATGGCGCATTCTCTAGGGACAATAGAGCGCTCAGCCATAGACGCATTCACTCGAGCAAAAGCCCCGAGCCTACAGCTATAAACACTCACCACTTTGATAAAACACTAGGTACGTGTCCACGTCTACCATAGTATATCCAAGCATACAATCAAACAATGCAACCAAGACACACACATGGCGACAACCAATATAAGACTCACACCAAACACATAACATATCATAATAATGCATAGCAGACATATAGGATGAGCATATTCAAAAGTTCAAACTTGCCTTGAACGGTGTTGAAGTACTCTAACGCTTAATTCTGATCCACTTCACACTCCGGATAATCTATATGTTCGACGAAGGCATCGATAAATAAACCGTACTCACATAACATCAAAAAAAGCCACCATCAAAGAATTTAATTAAAACTCAAATAACAGAAACATATGAGTAGGTATTTATTATCTACATGCTAGTGGGAGCATAAAGCAAAAATAATTAATTATATTGGATGAACGGTTTGTAGGATATGGCCTCCGGTATGTTTAAACTAAATCAGATCCAACTAAAATTTAAAACTTGCTAATCTGAAACTATTATCTCTATCGTGTTCTACTCGTCAATACGAGATCAGAGGAAAAAGAATTTCCTGATTCGGAGCTACGAGTAAAGAGTTAAACAAGTTTCAAAATCTTACCAAGAATCTGACCGAGGTAAAAACAGACCAAAACAGATTTAATTCGTCCTGTAGCAGTTCATCACGATTGGCTGAATCGGATCGTGTGCACGTGCTCACCACGAACCGCGGGGAAAAACGAAATGGTCTCGGTGTGGCTCCTCCAGTGGTGCTTCTCCGGTGGCTCTCGGACCAACTCTGGCAACTGACTCCGGCGAAAACGGATGAACTCCAGCGAACGGGCGGACGAACTCCGGTGAACGGTGAGGTGCTCCGGCGATGGCGGCTCCGGCGTGCTCTACGATGGGTTCCTCGGCGAGATGGGGTGCTGTGTAGATCAAAATTGGGGCAGGGAAAAATCAATCTGGACACGGGTCTCGGTTGGTGGGATATATCTTCTCGCGAGGAGTCCGGGCACTCCGAGTCCAGCTGAGGGAGGAAATCCCTAGCGAGGCAGGTGGAGCGATGGGATCCGGCTTGGGGTCAAAGGTGGGAGCCGACGATCGTCAACGCCTGACGACGGGGACCAGGAGCAGGGCGCTCCTAGCCGCTCGGTCGCTGGGGCCGGTCCCTCTGTTAGCTCGATGGGAGCTGCTAGCATGGGATCGGTCAACGGCTAGGGAAAGCGCTGGGGCACGTCGGACTAGCGAGTTGGGCGCTCTTTAGCGCTAGATGCTGGCTTGGCTGAGCTAGTCTCGCTCGGCCTGGCCATCTAATCTTTTTTTAACAAAATGCAAAATAGCCACAAAACTAAAAATAAAACTATATTTTCGAGATAAACAAATACTTGAAAATACACACCAAAAATACTTAAAAACAGAAAACAATATACCACTAATATACACTAAAGGAACCTTAGTTTCACCTAATGCAAATTTTAAAAATAAATCTTATACAATGCGCCACACAAATATCATTGAAAATTGATCTAAAAAAAGTTCGGAGTTTATCAAATTTGCAACACTATATCAGCTAACTCCAAATAATATTCTAAATATTATGAACTTTTTATTCGGCACGGGAGAAGTCATATTATCTCCACTCCAATAAATTGCCCGAAGTTGCATAACGAATAGAATTTTACATGATGACAAAAAATGATCCTGTTAACATAGCAAATCAGAAAATTTGGGAAATTACATGCCGTTTCTGTAGCTATTGTCATTGTTGTCATTATTATTGTTGTTGTTGTTGTTGTTGTTGTTGTTGTTGTTGTTGTTGTTGTTGTCGTCCTCGTCGTCGTTGTTGTCGTTGTTCTCGTCATTGTCGTTGTTCTCTTCGTTTTCGTCGTCATTGTTATTGTTGTTGTTGTTGTTGTCGTTGTTGTGGTTGTTGTTGTTGTTGTTTTTGTCGTCATTGTTGTTGTTCTTGTTGTTGCTGTCGTTGTTGTCGTTGTTGTTGTTGTTGTTGTTGTTGTTATTATTTATTGTTGTTGTTGTTGTTGTCGACAACATCAGCAAAAACAACAACAACAACAACAACAACAACAAACACGACGACGACGACAACGATAACAACAACAACAAGATCTGCAACAACAACAACAACAACAACAACAATTACAACAACGACAACAACGACAACAACGACAACAACAACAACAACAATAACAATGACGACGAGAACGACGACAACAATGACAATGACGAGAACAACGTCGACAATGATAACAACAATAACAACAACAACAACGACGATAGTTACGCTAACAACAACAACAACAACGACGACAACGACAACAACAACAACAACAACAACAACATCATGATCATCATCATTAACAACAACAACAACAACAATAACAACAACCAAAACAACAACAACAACAACGATGACGACGAGAATAACAACAACAACGACAATGACGAGAACAACTTCGACAATGATAACAACAACAACAACAACGACAACAACGATAGTTATGGCAACAACTACAACAACAAAAACAACAACGACAAGAACAACCAACACTTTGACGACGACCACAACAACAACAACAACAACAACGGTTATGACGACGACGACGACAACAACGACAACAACAACGCCAAGAACAACGACAACAACGATAGCAACAACAGCAAGACAACAATGACAACAACGACAACAGCGACAATAACGACAACCACAACAACAATAACAGCAACAACAAAAAAAACGAAGACGACGACGGCAACAACAACAACAACAACAACAAAAACAACAAAAACAACAACAACAACAACAACAACCACCGCAAAAAAAGAAAAACAACTAAAACAACAACAACAACAACAACAACAACAACTACTACTACTACAATAAAAACAAAAACAACAACAATAACAACAACAATAACAACAACAACAACAACAACAACAACAACAACAACAACAACAATAACGACCATGACAAGAGCAACGACAACAACGACAACAACAACAACGACGACAACAGCGACAACAATGACAACAACGGCCTCAACGACAACAACAATAAAAAAATAACGACGATGATGACAACAACAACAACAACAACAACAACAACGAGAACAATAACGAGAACAACAACAACAACAACAACAACGAGAACAATAACGAGAACAACAACAACAACGACGACGACGACGATGACGACGACAACAACGACAACAACAATAATGATGAGAACAACGACAACAATGAAACCAACAACAACAACGACGACAACATCGACAACATGAATAGCAACGACAACGACGACGACGACGACGA